>NC_136000.1:20000-165000 GCF_048128805.1 Centroberyx gerrardi
CTGGGAACTGTGATGGGCATTTGTCATTATTTTTGAAATTTTTTCGACTAAATGGTTAATTGAATAATCAAAAAAATAATTAATACATTAATTGATAATGAAAATAATTGTTAGTTGCCCCAATCTATAACAGAAGACCATACCTCACTAACTAACCCTAACTTCATTGTCTCATTTCGCATTCATGTCTCACTTTAACATGAATATCTCACTGCTTTAACATGAATATCTCACTTTAACATGAATATCTCACTGCTTTAACATGAATATCTCACTTTAACATGAATATCTCACTGCTTTAACATGAATATCTCACTTTGACATTAATATCTCACTGCTTTAACATTAATATCTCACTATAACATTAATATCTCACTGCTTTAAACCCAGTACATTGAGAGCAGACTCCTGCCTGTCTGTGGTTCCAGGAAACGGAGGCAGAGTGAGATGTCTCATCGCGGCTCAGCAGTTTGTGCAGTAAACAGGAAGCTGTGGTTGGGAGGAAGTTGATGTTTCTAAAAGAGTGAGAAGCTGCAGGAGGTAACCTGCACCTCCTGTCAGGGGCGGGCGGGCTGGCTGGCTGGCTGGCTGGCTGGCTGGCTGGCTGGCTGTATGTCTACCTGTCTGTCTGTCTACCTGTCTGTCTGTCTACCTGTCTGTCTGTCTGCCTATATGGCTACCAGTCTGTTTATCTACCTCCCACTGAAACAGCCTTGTGATTCTCTGTCTGTCTTCTCGGCTCAGCTTCTCCATTATTTGCTGATTAAAGTGATTGTGATTCTACTCAGATGTTTCCATCTTTGTTTTTCTGGCGACACTGAACTGGTCATGAGACACCATAAGAATTTTATAAAGACATTATACACTTTTTACACAGCTTTGTTGAATATTGATTCTGATTGGCCAGTGAACACATACTGAGGCGCTGTTTCACATCCAATATCACTCTGCAGTCAACAAGTCCAACAAGTCCAGTCTATTTAGCTGATTTCTAATCAGTTGAAGTGTCTCCACCTTGTGGCAGAAAGTCATTACTGCAGACAAACACTCAGCTAACGAGATTTTTATAAGATTACTTTCATTTATTCAGAGAAACAAACTTTCGATCGCTACTCAGAGGCTGAACAGAAATCTGTCTTGATTTGTCTGCGTTTCTATGGTTACAGCTCTGCTACAGTGTAGCACAGATGCTAGCTACAGACCTTTCTATGGCTACAGTGTACTGCTAATGTAGCACAGATGCTAGCTACAGACCTTTCTATGGCTACAGTGTACTGCTACAGTGTAGCCTGTATGCAGGCAGAAGTTTGTAAATTACTTTAGCTTGTAAGAAAAACATTTTAATTCAGTGTTTAGTGTCAGATGATTGTCTTTAATAAGTCGCTGTGTAATAAGCAGTATAATTCACATGACTGGCTTGTTGTACATAATCCATTACATTATGATCATTCTAATCAGAATATAATATATTGTGATAATATATTATACTTTTTTTAAATGTATTTATTTATCTAACCTTTATTTGTCCAGGTTAGCCTCATTGAGATTAAGAATCTCTTGTTGAAGAGGGACCTGGCCAAGAAAAGCAGCACAAAGTTACAGACGCAACAACAAACATTTAATTTCATTACATTACAGCATTATACATGATTAACAAACATTCAACATTTCATTATGAAAGCAATTTAAAGTATGAGAAAATACAATTACATTTTCACTTTCCTCCCTACCTTTAACCATTGCTTTAAAATCATTCAGTGAGACCAACTGCTGTAGTTTCAGCTCCTTCTGGAACTGAAACGGCTTTTTACCAAACTCTGTACGAGTCTTTTTTACATTCAGTAAAAGCAAGTTTTGTGAACGTAATCGGTAATTTTTGTTTGTCTGCGGGACAATGTATGTACATAAATAAAATGGGAGTTGTTTCAGTATAGCTTTATAAATACAAATATACCAGTGTCTCAGCCTATGTAATGCCAGGGACGGCCGACCTACTTTCCGATAGAGAATACATGATGAGTTACAGATTTACAGTTTGTAACGAACCTCAAGGCCCCACGATACACAGTGTCCAGCAGACGCAACGAAGCCACAGGTGCATACATGTATAAAATGTCTCCATAATCTACTGCAGGTAGAAAAGTAGCTGAGACTTTTTCTCACCTCAAAAGAAAAGCAGGACTTATTTCTAAAATAAAAAGCCTGCTTGAGTCTAAGCCTTTTCACCAGGGACTCTATATGATACCTAAAAGTAAGACCATCGTCTATTAAAAAACAAGGTACTTATACTTATATCCTGCATTGTAGTAATGCGAGGTAAAGACTGGGGCGCTTTCTTTGACCTGGTAAATAGCTTCAGCTTGGTCTTGTCAGCATTCAGAATGAGCTTCAGCTGACACAGCTGCACTTGTACAGGATTAAAAACAGATTGAAGTTCCTCAAAAGTCTTTTTTAATGAATCTGCACAAGAATAAATGACTGTGTCATCTGCATATAAATGAAAACTAGCATTTTCTATACCTTTGCCAATATTATTTATATAAATTGTGAAAAGAAGAGGTCCAAGGACTGAGCCCTGTGGCACCCCCTTGTGGATAGTTAAAATATCAGATCAAACCATCAAACTGGACACATTGTGTTCTATCTGACAGGTAATTTCTGAACCAACCGACTGCCTTCTCAGATAAACCTATATTGACTAGTCTTTGTATCATGATGTCATGATCAGCTGTGTCAAAGGCCTTTGACAGATCAATAAAGAGGGAGACACAATGCTGCTTCTCATCCAAAGCACTAATAACATCATTAATAACTTTTATTGCTGCTGTTGTGGTGCCATGTTGTTTTCTAAAGCCTGACTGGTACTGAACTAATATATTATTATCTTTTAAAAAACCCTTGATCTGATCAGACACCAGTGTGAATAGACCTGCAGATATTCATATTTGAGAGATTTCCTCCTTTTAACAGAGAAAGAACAAAAGCTGACTTCCACGCTCTGGGCATAACATTTGATTCAAGGCTACGATTAAGACAATTTAGGGACTCAGCTATAAAATTAGCAGACAATTTCTAAAGATAAGTGTCCAAACCATCAGGACCAGATGCTTTTTTTGAGTCTATACCTTCAAGTGCTTTACTACGACTATCCTACAGTCTGATAACTGATACCAGATTCCCAGTGTCTTATTATTAATGTAGTTTTGTCATTAGAAAGGGAATAGTGTATTTATGTCTATAATGTCCTGATAATGCATTTCATTACATCACATCATGTCATTTAGCAGACACTTTTGTCCAAAGCGACTTACAATAAGTGCATTTTGTCAACAGTAGTGAAACCAACTGTGCATCACAGTCTTCATCAGCTAAGACTTTTAATAGGAATAAGTAGCATTCGTTGAAAATTTTTTTTTTTTTAAAGAAGGGGAAAAAGATAGGTTAGTTCAAGAGGGGTCCAGGTGGAACCTGAAAAGATGTGTCTTTAGTCTCCGCCAAAAGATGGGCAGCGAATAGGCCGTTCTGACAGAAGGGGGCGGAGCTTGTTCCACCATTGTGGCGCCAGGGATGAGAAGAGTTGCGACCGGGATGAACGACTTCTGAGCCACGTAGCGATGGAGGGGCGAGGCGACCTGCGAGGGTGGAGGAGCGGAGGGAGGGAGGCGGAGTCTGAACCTGACCAGAGACTGCAGATAGGGAGGCAGTCTGGTGTTCTGCTCTGTAGGAGAGGACCAGGGTCTTGAATCTGATGCAGCAGAGATGGAAGCCAGTGAAGCGACCGGAAGAGGGGAGTGACGTGAGAGAGTTTTGGTTGGTTGAACACCAGACGGTCTGCAGCGTTCTGATTGGCTGTAAAGGTCTGATGGCAGAGGGTCGCCCCGAGAGAAGAACGCTGCAGGAGTCCAGGCGGGAGATAAGAAGAACCTGGACCAGGAGTTGAGCCGCTTCCCTCGTAAGGAACGGGCAAATTTTGCAGATGTTACAGAGGAAGAACCTACAGGAGCGGGTTGTTGCTGCAATGTAGGCAGAGCAGGACAGCTGGTGGTCCAGGATCAGCCCGAGGTTCTTGGCAGTCTGAGAGGGAAACACAGTGGTGTTGTCATGGTGATGGAGGTCTGTGAGAGGGCAATCTTTCCCTGGGAGAAAGAGTAGCTCCGTCTTGTCAAGACTGAGCTTGAGGTGGTGCATTGAGGTGGAGCTTGAGGTGGTGCATTTCAACCAATGTATTTCCTTTCCCCAGCAGCCAGGGTGCATGATGGGATCTTTCCGGCGTCCCAGGCCTCGGTTCATGAGTTCTCCGGTTCTGTCGGACCTCACCCGGTTCCACGCCAGCTCGCCGGCCCTGCAGATCTCCAACGCCAGCGTCTGGAACAGGTTGGCCGTGATACTGACCAAAAATACTCATGCGATTTATTTTTCTTTACATTGTGATATGAATTGTGATTCATGCAAACAGCTTTTTCACCACAATTGTTTTTTAAGTAATGACAGAATGTTTAAAAAATGGCAGTGACGCAGAATGAGATAGAAATGCTTAATTTCCTGTCAGATCTCATCAGTCTGTGATGTTCAATACATTCCAGAGTTATTTTGTGATGAAGTGTTGTAATTTACTTTTTTGTGAACCCCTTTCCCTCAACCTGCCTCGACTACTTGATTTCCTACATTTCCCAGAATGCCTTCTGGCGTAAGCTTCAGCTGTGGGTTACAGGTGTAGGTGGAGAGAGTGATGGTGAAAGCAGAGGGAGAGTTTTGCACCATCAATAGCTGTTTTTAGCTGTTTAAGTGTTTTAGGGGGTTTTTCCTTTAAATTCAGTTCGTTTGAATGAAATAATTTTATTATTTTCAGGGATTCACCTTGTTTAGGAAGCTGTCTGGATCTCCTTTCCCTCTGAGGAAATATGGAAACCTCTTGGGATTTGAAGACTGCAGTTGTCATATCGTGGTTTTGTCAGTTTCCTCACATCACACGTCATTTCTGTGACTCTACTATCCACTGAGGTCAACAATAGACTCAACTTCTATTTATAGAGCACCAACATTGCAAGCAACCAATACAAAGAAGGGTTAGGAGACAAACAGCAGCACCGGGGTTACAGATCACAGACATCAGCCCACATCAGTTTAGCTGTTTCTTGAGTTGCAGTGAGCTGACACCTGGATTAATGTTTGAAGTTAAGGTACTATGTCAGATAGGATCATATATTTGAATTGCAAGTTGTAATTGGCCTATGTATCTGTATGCATATAGTCACTAAAGCCCCCACACACCTGTGGGCAGTCACTGTTTGCAGTATAAAAAGAGAGGCTGGTACGATGTTACTGGTGCTCTGATGAAGGCTCTGTGCCGAAACACGTCAAAAATAAAAAAAATGGTAAACTGAGACCAAGTCTGGATTTTAGGAGTGCCGCTATCCCATGTCCCCCATGGTTCTCTTCAGTGTTTGAACTGTTAGAGGTTTCAAAAAGACAAATGATTTCAGTCCAGCGTCTAGCAGAACATCTAAGCCTCCCAGTAGATCTGTATTCCAGTCGTTTCTGTGTCTGCTTCCATAACAACACAGATATTGTGCAACTACAGATACTATCTTCTTATATTTAGGACACAAGTTCCTGTGTGTGTGTGTGTGTGTGTGTGCACGTGTGTGCATGTGTGTGTGTATGTGTTTACTATGTTATGGGTCCAAACATCCCAACCAGTTTTAAAAAGAAGAAAGAGTGCTTGTGTGTGTTTTCCGGACCTCAGAGGGAACAGGGTTCTGTTTCAGGTTAGGAGTCTGAACTCAGGTTCAGATTAGATCAGATCAGATTGTTTAAATGTTGAGTTAAGGGCTAAAGTTGGGTTAGGATTAGGCAACAAATTTAACCAATAGAATGTCCTCAGGAGTATACCAACACCTTTGTGTGTGTGTGTGTGTGTGTCTGTGTGTGTGTGCAGGTGAACCTGTATTTCTAATGATTTAGAGGTAGGGCCGTTGACCCTGCTTAACACAAACCCATTTCCTGTTAAGTTGTAGCAGGGTGTGAATGTGAGACAGCAGCAGGGTGTGAATGTGAGACAGCAGCAAGGTGAATGTGAGACAGCAGCAGGGTGTGAATGTGAGACAGCAGCAGGGTGAATGTGAGACAGCAGCAGGGTGTGAATGTCAGACAGCAGCAAGGTGAATGTGAGACAGCAGCAGGGTGTGAATGTGAGACAGCAGCAGTATGAATGTGAGACAGCAGCAGGGTGAATGTGAGACACCCTGATACATGATGCTGCTGTCAATAACTTTACATTCACTGCCCAGTCGAAGGGCTTAGTCATTTATATCAACACCAAAGCCCCAAAATCCCCCGTATAATAACCTAAACATTTGTTTTGAAGGTGTCACCATGGTGCTGTCACAGTAATGTTCCCCTCAGTTTATCTGCAGTGTTTCAGCAGTAAAGCACTGCATTATTGTCCAAAGGCCTCGTAACGTAAAGTCACGGTTTATAGAACCATAATGACTGAATCCTCTAATTTCTTAAATTCAAAAAAGACAATCAGAGGGTTATTAAAAGGTTCTTTTAAATGTTGGTGATTTGGAACATTTCATATGTTTTTAAAGTGTTCTTTGTAGCACCAAAAAGTTTCTACGTAGAACAATTTCAGCATGATTCACTGATCAATAAAACGCCGTCAGCTCTGTTTCTCCTTCAGTGCGTTATGCTCATTTCGGCTATGCAGTAAAACTACAGGCTGTTTCCTGTTTCCTGTTTCTACAGGAAGTGTCGGAGCATTCAGCCTAACCTTTAACCTTTAACCTTTAACCCTGTCCGGCAGGATGTTAGCAGGAAGTGGAGGTGGCAGCTCACTTCCTGTCAGCCAGCTGAGTCAGATAGACGGAACAGAACCAAACAGCAGCTGAACTCACTGACTAGCAAAACTTCAACCAGAGTAAACCGGCTGGTGACTGATTACACCGAACTCATATTAACCATATGAAGTCATAAATAAACAAGCTCCATATTATTTGGTTGTGCAGAATGAAGAGCCATTCTAAAAGATGTTCAAGATATATTTTGTGATTTGTATATTTGAAATAATGAAAACCCTGTTAATTGAAATACTAGTGATATTGAATAGCTAATTTGCGCTATAGTCATATTTGTTGATTATTATAGGACTTTAGATTTTCCTATAGTTTCTTATGTATAATACATTTCATTTAGTTGAAATGCTCCTTTATGTTTTTCAGTTATAGTCCAGTTATAGTCCAGTCCAGTTATAGTCCAGTCACAGTCCAGTCACAGTCCAGATACAGTCCAGTTACAGTCCAGTCACAGTCCAGTTACAGTTCAGTCACAGTCCAGTCACAGTCCAGTCCAGTTATAGTCCAATCACAGCCCAGTTATAGTCCAGTTATAGTCCAACTATAGTCCAGTTACAGTCCAGCTATAGTCCAGCTATAGTCCAGCTATAGTCCAGCTATAGTTCAGCTATAGTCCAGCTATAGTCCAGCTATAGTTCAGCTATAGTCCAGCTATAGTCCAGTTATACTCTGGTTAAGGTGTTGTTCAGGTCCAGCTGTTTCCATGAACCTTTGATACCCTGGGATGGAGTCTTCCTGTTTCCATGAATAAACCAGTTAACAGAATGTTATGTTTCCATGCCATAGTAACCAGTTTAACATGAGAGAAAGTCCGGCATCTTAACCAGATTTCTCAATCAGAGTATAAGCTTAACAAAGTTATTCTAACCCAGTTATGATATTTACATGCGTCGATCTAAAACCAGGTTAGCTGAGTAGCCGGGTTGAGAACAGAATTCTCCCTGCATGGAAACATAGCTGATATGATATGGGATTGGTTGACCTCTGACCTGAGCTGTGTTGTGTGTCCCTCAGTGTCCAATCAGCTGTGATCAAGGTGTTCCAGGGTGGACGGCTGCAGGCTAACGAGCTGTACACGCTTAACGAGAGCATCAGGTGACAGTGAGCTTTGGCAGCAACCAACAAACTTCATCTCTCTCTCTAACACATCTCTGACAGAAGCAGCATACAAATACACTGAACAAAAATGCAACGCAACACTTTTGGTTTTGCTCCCATTTTTCATGAGTTGAAATAAAAGATCTAAGACTTTTTCTATGCACACAAAAGGATTATTTCTCTCAAATTTTGTTCACAAATTTGTTTAAATCCGTGTTAGTGAGCACTTCTCCTTTGCCAAGATAATCCATCCACCTGACAGGTGTGGCATATCAAGATGCTGATTAAACAGCATGATTATTGCACAGGTGTGCCTTGGGCTGGTCACAATAAAAGGCCACTCTAAAATGTGCAGTTTTATCTTGAAAAAAGACATTTATTAGGCACTGAACTATGGATCTCACATGACTAGGGCTACAGATATGTATTTTTTGAAAACCAGTCAGTATCTGGTGTGACCACCATTTGCCTCATGCAGTGCGACACATCTCCTTCACATAGAGTTGATCAGGTTGTTGATTGTGGCCTGTGGAGTGTCGGTCCACTCCTCTTCAATGGCTGTGAGAAGCTGCTGGATATCGGCAGGAAGTGGAACACGCTGTCGTACATGCCGATCCAGAGTGTCCCAAACATGCTCAACATGTCTGGTGAGTATGCAGGCCGTGCAAGAACTGGGATGTTTTCAGCTTCCAGGAACTGTGTACAGATCCTTGCAACACGGGGCCGTGCATCATCATGCTGCAACATGAGCTCTGGACATTCCTGCAGTCAGCATGCCAGTTGCACGCTCCCTCAAAACTTGCGACATCTGTGGCATTGTGTTGTGTGATAAAACTGCACATTTTAGAGTGGCCTCTTATTGTGACCAGCCCAAGGCACACCTGTGCAATAATCATGCTGTTTAATCAGCATCTTGATATGCCACACCTGTCAGGTGGATGGATTATCTTGGCAAAGGAGAAGTGCTCACTAACACGGATTTAAACAAACTTGTGAACAAAATTTGAGAGAAATAATCCTTTTGTGTGCATAGAAAAAGTCTTAGATCTTTTATTTCAACTCATGAAAAATGGGAGCAAAACCAAAAGTGTTGCGTTTATATTTTTGTTCAGTATATATTACTTGAATAAATGTAGATGCACTTGAACAGAATAGTACTCTGAATTGATCAATAATCAATGAATGAATGATCAATAAAACGTTGTTAGCACTGTTTCTACTTAAGTGCATTAAGGTCTCTCTATTAGTTAAACCAAGGCTTCTCTTAGAATTAACTTCAAAGTTCAAATATACTTCATTTTCATCAATTAATCTCTTATTTTATTTTCCAAATCTTTGTTTAAGTGACCTGGCTACTGCAGCTGTTAGATCATTCCAGTGGCATGTAAAGTAAGATTTGTGGAGTGGAGTTTCCTGGTTGCTTTGCTGTGCACACGCTTGTGTGTGTGTGTGCGTGTGTGTGTGTGTGTGTGTGTGTGTGTGTGTGTGTGTGTGTGTGTGTGTGTGTGTGTGTGTGTGTATGTTGGAGAAGATGAGTTCAGGAAGGAAGACTGACAGCCATCATGTTTCCTTTCCTTCTCTGTGTCCTTGCAGGTGGCTCCTCAAGACTGAAATGGGCTCCTTCATCACTGACTACTTCCAGGTATTTTTTATTCAACTGAATTTTCTCTCTGCATTTATTAAAATCTGGCATAGTATCTGAGTTAATATCGTCAGCAGCTTCAGAAACCAGAAATGAGTCTCTGGAAGTCTGTTCATTTTCTACGACCAGGAAAATTGGCTGATGTCGACCGTGGTCGCCTTGGTTCCTTATCAGTGTGGAAAACTTGACTACAACTGAACTTTAGTGTTCACCTATCAGCAGTCAGTCATGCACTAGCATTGCTTTATGTCCTGCCTGTTTCTGCAGCACTATTGCTGTCAGTCAGCCAGTTCAAACCATCAGACAGTAGCATGGGGGGTAACCAACCAGAGCCTCGTACCCTCCTGCTTTACGTTGCAACTCATCTCCCCCGCTCTGCCACAAGGCGACTGAGCCATCATTTGAAGTGTTGAGTTTACGCCTCTTGGCTCCACTCTCTAACACGCAGCTAGGGTCTTCTGTGTGACTAGAGTTTCTCTGTATGAACAGCCACTCAGTGTCTTCCACAATTTGTGTCTTTCTGCATCCTTGTGTCCTCCATGACTCGTTTTACGTGATATCTAATAGCTGAAGTACAATTCCAAAACAAAAGAATGCAAGGACGGATGAAGATCCCAGAAGATTGAGGAAGCATTGGATGGAGACTTGGCTGACGAGAATGAATAAGAAGCCCCAAGTTTCATCGCAAGAAAGATGCATCACGTCCAAACAGCAGTCTGTCTGGTGGGAGCCGGTGGGAAAATGAACAGCTGATTTATCTCAAACTGTAAGGATGTTTCTCTGTTCTCACTTTCTTGAGAAGCTTGTTCTCCCCAAGACAACTTGGGAAGATCTTTCTCCACAAGGACACAAGCATCAACTTGGCAGTCTTGTATTTGAGATTAATTTTAACTCTGTGTAGACGCACAGTGACACAGCAGTCCAGGTAGCATGGTAACGTGACAGAACATGAAACCGGTTACGCAGTGTCTAGTCAGACTGGACCAGCTCTCTGTAATTCAGTTGTCCTTAAACTAAGCTGATTGCTAAACACCTCCCTGCCTCCTTTGCCCTGAAGCTGTGGTCAAGGAACGGCCAAGTGACTAATCCGTCCAGGCTTCAGATAGCGAGGTGTAAAAGTCCCTCAGCAGCTCTGGACCGGCAGACGGTGATGAGGTGGACAGAGACTGGAGGAGGGGAAGGCTTCCTGTCTATAATCCTCTGGTCAAACTCCAGTCTGAAAACTGAACTCTGCAGCAGAAGACAAAGAAGTTTTGGACTGCTGCCGTTTCACTTCACATTTGTTATATTTCCACATCCTGGGACAGTTGTGCTACCATCTGTGAACATGAACATCTCTTTCCTTACGTTAATATAACAGTTTTCTTAGATCAGACTTCATCTGTTCTCTTAGGAAGTTTGTTTAACTTTGAACCAGAATATGACCTTGGTTTCCCTCAAGGTCACATGCTCTACATCAGTGACATCACAGACTGCAGAGGCGGGAAAACTCTTCTTTTGTTTCTGGATTCTGTGGTTCAGTTAATGTCTAGGAATGTGTTGGTGACGTTGGTGCAGAAATGCACTGACAACTAACATTACTGCAGTACAAACTCACATAGTAGTACAGTATATACTACCACAGTAGTACACAACATGCCAACAGTAGTACAGTACATACTAACAGTAGTACAGTACATACTAACACAGTAGTACACAACATACTAACAGTAGTACAGTACATACTAACAGTAGTACAGTACATACTAACACAGTAGTACACAACATACTAACAGTAGTACAGTACATACTAACAGTAGTACAGTACATACTACCACAGTAGTACAGTATATACTGACGTAGTACTACAGTAATACTGACAGTACTACACTAATACTGACATAGTACTACAGTAATGCTGACGTAGTACTACAGTAATACTGACAGTACTACAGTAATACTGACATAGTACTTCTGATATAGTACTACAGTAATACTGACACACCTGGTACAACAGACTCCTAACTGCTTCACACTGAGCGACACGATCACCAAGTCGGCATCAGTCCGTTCATTTCCTCCAGAGGAACAGGAAAGATAGACGCCAACAGCCAATCAGATTTCTGTGTTTCCTTGTTCACCTACTGATGTGATTTATTTTCATGAACAAGAGTTCTACTTGGGAAGTGTAAAGTTGAGGAGGATTTTATTCCAGCCATTCAAAGCTTCCAAGTTCAGGAACAAATGTCTCTAAAACAATGCTTGCATCCACAAGTTTTTTTTCTGTTTATTTTAGATTGATGCTACCTAATTAGCACTTGCCAGATAGCTATGTTAACACATCAAAACAATGTAACATTATGAAAGTCAATACCAGAGCAGCAAAAATCTATTCAAAACTTTATAGCTGCAGACCGCTACATAGATGCAATTGGAGCCTCTGGCCCCGCCCACTGTCAGTCAGAACTAGGGATGGGTATTGTTTCGATTTTATTGATGCTGGTGCCAAAACAATACTTTTAAAACTGGTGCTACAAGGGGGCCTGAAATGATACCTTCTTTAAAATAAAGTGCAAATGATAACATTAAAGAACATCTCTTTTATTGCAAAGGCAAAGTAATTGAACAGATTGAATATATTAACTCTTAACTGTTAAAATTATACTTATAAATAAATACAAAACAATATTAGCACATTTCCATAACACATTTCCATAATAAATAAAACCTAACCCAACTACAATAATTTAACATTAAATAACAGTTACAGTACTAACAATAAATAACAGCAAAAGAAATACCAAGTGCAAACTTAAACGTATACTTTTTTACAAACTCTTCTACTTCAGCAGTTATTTTGCAGAAATATATCATGTCTGCTTTCTCTAGTAAAATATGACTCCGCTCCTGACTGATGGCATGTCCTGCACAGGAGAAAACCCTCAGATGGTGTGATGAGGCCTGTAGACCCCCACCCCCCCACCCCCCCTACACACACACACACACACACACACACACACACACCCACACACCAGGCTACAGGATCTCGTCCTGATGGGATTGAAGGTAGACTTCTTTAGATCTTGATCTCTTTCTGGACCCGTTCAGCAGCGTCAGGTTGCTGCTGCCTGAACAATCTCTCGGTCCTCGTCCTCGAACAGATTCTCTAGCGCTGCCTTCTTGGGATGCTAAAACATGAAAGTGGTGCTTAGACAAACACATTTCAAAAGATAATGCATTGATTTTAGACAGTTCATGATTATGACCTTACATGTTCCTTGTACCCATGTACCTCTGCCTTCTTCTTCTCTGCAGAGTTAGGGTTACCTAACCCTAACCCGATCCTTCTTCCTCAATGCCCCTTTGAAGGTCCTCCTCTGGAAGCTGAAAACACAATTTTGCATATATACAGAGCAATACATCATCATGGGAAACAAGAATGAGCATAAAATACCTGTTCTGCAGCACTGTCAACTGCTGCTTTCTCCAACCTGTCCCAGGCATCAGCAGCAGCACGTCCAAGTTTGCCTTTGAAACGAGAATCTCTTCATCCTGTAATTAAAACATGACATATTCAACTGTTTAGTGTCTAACAGTGAAAAATATGTGTTGTGGTTTGAAACCTTTCTTTGTAAGCAGCAATAGGCTCTGTATGGAAATGGAAAATACCTCGTGTCGCTTTTCCAGATCTCCCCAGAGTTTCTCTTTCACAGCCAACAGAGTTTTTCTCTGCAGCCAAAACGCACCTCCGGCTTCCCCAGGATCTTCAACTTCAACTTTATTATTATCCCGAAGGAAATTTGGTTTGCAGCGGGCATTAAAACACATTAGGTCACATTAAAACATCAACAACAACAAACATCAGAAGTATACAACAGAAATTCATAGAATAAATGAACAGATCAAGTAAAAGACACTCCTACCATACTGAATTAGAAATTGAAAAATTTTAATGGGAAATAATACCCAGGTCCAATATTAATGCAATGTAAGTGCAGTGCAAAATAAAGTGCAAAGTCAAATCAAGTAATGTGCTGTGCTGTGGCAATAAGTAATCAATAATATTAAGGCTGTGCAAGTCTAAAATTAGGCCAACAGATTAAGCCTGTCAGTGGCTACAGGGATAAAACAGGCTCCTCATTTTAGGGCCTGAAGGAAGGAGGTCAAACTCCTTATAAAGTGGGTGATCAGGACAGTTAAGAATTAATTGAGCCGCATTGATAACCCACTTACTGCCGGTGTCCTGAAGCTGGGCTTGCTACACCCCGATCACCTTACTGGCAACTTTAACAAGCTTTGCCAGACTGAGGCAACCAAACCAAGCCACAGTGCAGTAGGTAAGAACAGATTCGATAAAACACTGATTAAACAAAGTCATTAAAACATTGCACACCTTAAAAGACCCTTTCACAAACAGCATCAGTATTGGACTCAAACTGAATTTGTTGGATGAGGATCAGGCTTTGGCCACATGTGGGACTTCTCACTGGATATTCAGAGGGTTGAGGTGTACAACAACTTCATGATGTCAACAAACTCCTCTGATTCCGGACGTTGTCATACGTCAGCCTTTCGAGTCTGGAAAAAAAAGAAGATATGAAGAGAACATGTATAAAAAACGAATATCTTGTTACTCATTGTTTAACAGCTGATCTTGTCCATTACCTGTCTTTCTCCATTGGCTTCCTGAGCCGTTGGTCGATTGATGCTGCTCCAAAAACTGACATCTAGAATTATGTTGTGCTCTGGCAGATCTGAAACACAAATACACATTTTGAATTACAATCTACATTACTGAAGATGTTTGAAACAAAGATCATAGCTTTTTGAGATTTAGATGGCTACGCTACTTACTGAGGAGTGGCTGCTTCTCCCGCAGGACGGTTTTGGCCATGATGGACCTCTTCTTCTCCCGCAGGATGGTTTTAGTCATGGTGGACCTCTTCTTCTCCCGCAGGATGGTTTTGGCCATAGTGGACCTCTTCTTCTCCCGCAGGATGGTTTTAGTCATGGTGGACCTCTTCTTCTCCCGCAGGATGGCAGCTTGAAGTCTGGCACACCACTTTGTTATGGCACTGATGCTGTAAACCTTCTGTGCTGCCAGGTTTAGGGTATGGGCGAAGCACCCCACCTTTAAAAATGTTAGATTCTTTGGTGCAACATCCATACTGCTGGTGTTGGGGTTAGGGTTAGTTGTGGCAGCTACAACTTCAGTATTTATCTGGAATTCCTCCACAATGCTATTTCTCTCGTCTGCCCTCACCAGGCTTGTCTGTGACTCATGTACAGCTTAGTATTATACACACTAATTAAACAAAGACTATTTTCACATCATTTTCCATAAAGATAAACCATAAAGATTCCACAGTGGAAAAAGAATCCATTGGTCCAAAGTCCATTGGTCACAGTCCTGTGGCCCTGGGAGGAAAGCCAAAAAGATAAATGTAAATAATGTTAAATATTTAACAAATCATTTGATCATTTGATGATTATTTTATAAATTCAAGATTTGCAATCAAAGTTGCGTTATTAATCTGAGGAAACGCTGCTGCTATCATCATCAATCGTCTCTGCATCACCGGGGGCGGGATCAATAATCGTCTCTGCATCGCCAGGGGCGACGCACAGACTGCCGGCCGAGGCGCTCGGCATCAGGCTTCTCAAGCAGGCGAACACGGTGTGTTAGATCAAGTTGAGCTACTAGACCTTACAGTTTGCTTACAGGGCTAAAAGAGGATCAAGCCACACTCACTCTTCTTAATTTTTTATATACACACTTTGTATTTGTTTTTTTATTTTTCCAACCACATATCCTAGCAGAGAAGCTTCTTAAACATTTTAATCTTGATTCCAATATTGTGGGTTGGATTTTAGACTTTCTGACAATGGATGCATGTCTGATGTGAAGAACTCATCTACTCATCTGGTGATTGACTTTAGAAAAGCCCCCTCCAGCACAAAGCCCACTCACATACATGGACATGACATTGAACTTGTGTCTAAATGTAGGTACCTAGGCACAGTGATTGATAGCAAACTCTCATTTGAAGAGAATACGGATGCTATCGTTAAAAAGAGCCAACAGCATCTGTTCTTTCTTAGAAAACTTAGATCCTTTAATGTCTGTACAGACATGATGACTCTATTTTAAGTCTTTTGTGGAGTCTGTATTCATCTTGATTACTACTGATTACTGATTGATTGACTGACTACTGATTACTGATTGATATTACTGATTGATTAACGAAGGCAATCAATCTGCTTAACGGCTGCAAATGTTAACTGATGTGATACTTCACTTCAATATGCTTGTATAGTTGTATTTATTGTGTCTTTTATCTTTGTCACTTCTTATTGTTTTTTATGTATATATATGTATGTGATACTTGTAACTTTGTGAACCTAGCTGCAAGACAAATTTGGATTTGTCGCAAGTATTGAATTGAATTGAATTAAATTGAATCCCTCTGCTTTGAAATGGATCCTGTCGGTCAACAAATGCTTCATTAAATTGAATGCATTCCCCCGTTTATACAGAATTGTTTTAAAACATTTGTTGCACATCCCATTAATATGTAAAATACAGACACACTTTAGACCGTTTCGCTTTAGGCATTTTGACCAAGTTTAAGTTAGCTACTAGCTAACGGTAGGCTACCTGCTGTCACTAGAGTGAGTGTAAAATTCTGTTGCCGGACCAGAGGGCGAATATTTAAATCGGCAGCTCAGGAATTGAAGTGACACCGAAATGAGGCACCAAAATCTGCGGTTGGCATGGTTCCCATACCGGTCGTATGGGAACCGGTGCCATAGTGGTACCAGGTTTTGGTACCCAACCTTAGTCAGAACGAGTGACACATCGCCTGAGTTGCTGGCAGTGTGAACGCAGACCAACAGAGTAGCTCAATACATACTGACTCATAGCGTCTGGGTTTGCAGACACTGAATTTGTACCAAATTTGTGATGAATTGCACTAATGTTTCCTTCACAGAGAAGTTGTGAATTTCATGTGTCGCTGTGACACACAGCAGACATCTGCAGTCATAATGAAGCCAGCTGAGATGTTTGGCTGTTTGGCTTCCACAGCTTTTATTACTTTTAGCATTATAATAGCATATTGTTATATTGTTTGTTCGTCTATGTATGTATGTATGTACTGTATGTATGTGTGAATCTGTATATGTATGAATTAATGTATTATGTCTGTATGAATGCATCTATGGATGGATGGATGTATTGTATGTGTGTGTGTTCGTGTGTTTCCTGTGTGTTTTAAATCAGTGCTGTGTTGTATTTCAGAACCAGCTGCTGACCCGCGGCCTGTCTGAAGTCCTGGACCAGATCCTCCTGCACCACGGTGAGACTGGCAGCTGATTAGTGGTTAGTGACACCGTCCTGTAACTGGACGCTTTCAGGTTTGATCCCCAGTGTCAACCTGCAGGGGGCAGAAAGTGATGCCGGCTCAGGGCAAAAATGCCCTTGGAAGTTCATAAATTGCCTGTGAAATTAAAAATGAGGGGGCAAAAACTGTCTGTTGTATTTCAGTGTTCCCATTTTGGTATTTCACCTCATTCAGAGTTTTTTCATTGATTTGTCAAATATTCACATTCATGTGAATGTGACTCCTGTCCCCTGTGGGTGAGTTAGTGCCACTGATTCTGTCCTGTGCATTCTGGCTTCAGATCAGAAAACAAGTGAGTTGGCAGCCTGCAGCAGTAGAAACTATTGCAGTATAAACTGTTGGCCTGCAGGAGTAGAAACTGTCGGCCTGCAGGAGTAGAAACTGTCTGCCTGCAGGAGTAGAAACAGTCGGCATGCAGGAGTAGAAACTGTCGGCCTGCAGCAGTAGAAACTGTTGCAGTAGAAACTGTTGGCCTGCAGGAGTAGAAACTGTCAGCATGCAGGAGTAGAAAATGTTGCAGTAGAAACTGATGGCGGCTTGCAGCAGTACAAACTGTTGGGATGGAATCTGTTGGCGGCTTGCAGCAGTAGAAACTGTTGCAGTAGCTAGAATCCATGCTACACTGTAGCAGAACTGTAACCATAGCAACGTCTGTAGCTAGCATCCATGCTACACTATAGCAGAACTGTTACCATTCTCTGAATAAATGAAAGTAATATTGTAAAAATTGTTTCATGTGCCTGCTGTAACTGAGCAGTAACGACATTTTGCCACAAGGCGGTGCTATTTGGTTTGATTAGAAATCAACAAAATGGATTTATATGATTTGATGTGAAACAGAAGATTGTTATTCTGAAGTAACAGTTCTCAGAATGCCTTCGGCGAATCATAATTGAGTATCCAACAAAGACGTGTAATAAGTGTATATGACACTATTTGCTTCTCTGCCCCTTGTCCCTGGGCTTGCCTCCTTCTCTCCTCCCCAGAAGATCTCTTAACCCTTGTCAGGTCTAACCGAGCCTCCACCTGCCCCCTTGATCCTCTCCCTTCCACTCTTCTCCAAACCATCTCCACCGACATCACTCCCTTCCTCACTGCCCTTATCAATTCCTCTCTGTCCTCAGGCCTTGTTCCAGCTGCTCTAAAGACTGCCAGAGTCAAGCCTCTTCTTAAGAAACCCTCCCTTGACCCTGCTGCTATCCAGAACTACAGACCTGTATCTCTTCTCTCTTGAGCGAGCAGTTTCCAACCAACTCTCTATCTCTCCCAGAATGACCTCCTGGACCCTCTTTAATCCGGTTTCAAGGCTTCTCACTCTACTGAGACTGCACTCCTCGCTGTCACAGAGACCCTGCACACTGCCAGGGCTTCATCCCTCTACTCTGTCCTTGTCCTCCTTGACTTGTCTGCTGCTTTTGATACAGTTGACACCAAATCCTTCTCTCCATCCTCTCTGAACTGGGAATCACTGGATTTGCACACTCCTGGTTCTCATCCTATCTGTCTAACCGCTCATACCAGGTCTCATGGAGAGGATCTCTGTCCAGACCCTGCACACTTAGCACCGGTGTCCCTCAGGGCTCAGTCCTGGGGCCCATGCTATTCTCTCTCTATACTAAATCCCTCGGCCATGTGATCTCCTCTCATGGCTTCTCCTATCACGACACTCAACTCTACCTCTCCTTCCCCATAGATACACAAACTGTTGGGAGCATCTCCTCATGTCTCAAAGACATCCGTGCTTGGATGTCTGTTCTCCACCTCAAGCTCAAGCTTGACAAGACGGAGCTACTCTTTCTCCCAGGGAAAGAGGAAAGATTGCCCTCTCACAGACCTCCAACACCACTGAGTTTCCCTTTCAGACTGCCAAGAACCTCGGGGTGATCACCAGCTGTCCTGCTCTGCCTACACTGCAGCAACAACCTGCTCCTGTAGGTTCTCCCTCTGTAACATTCACAAATTTTGCCCGTTCCTTACGAGGGAAGCGGCTCAACTCCTGGTCCAGGTTCTTCTTATCTCCCGCCTGGACTCCTGCAGCGTTCTTCTGGCGGGGCGACCCTCTACCATCAGACCTTTACAGCCAATCAGAACGCTGCAGCCCGTCTGGTGTTCAACCAACCAAAACTCTCACGTCACTCCCCTCTTCCGGTCGCTTCACTGGCTTCCATCTCTGCTGCATCAGATTCAAGACCCTGGTCCTCTCCTACAGAGCAGAACACCAGACTGCCTCCCTATCTGCAGTCTCTGGTCAGGTTCAGACTCCGCCTCCCTCCCTCCGCTCCTCCACCCTCGCAGGTCGCCTCGCCCCTCCATCGCTACGTGGGCTCAGAAGTTGCTCATCCCAGTCGTGACTCTTCTCATCCCTGGTGCCACAATGGTGGAACAAGCTCCGCCCCCTTCTGTCAGAACAGCCGAATCACTGCACATCTTTTGGCGGAGACTAAAGACACATCTCTTCAGGTTCCACCTGGACCCCTCTTGAACTAACCTATCTTCTTACCCTTCTTAAAAAAAATTAAAATAAAAAATTCAACAAATGCTACTTATTCCTATTAAAAGTCTTAGCTGATGAAGACTGTGATGCACAGTTGGTTTCACTACTGTTGACAAAATGCACTTATTGTAAGTCGCTTTGGGCAAAAGCGTCTGCTAAATGACATGATGTGATGTAATGAAATGTAAATGTAACCACCTGGTCTCCCTAGGCGACGACCAGCTCCTCATCCTGGCTGACATGTGGGTCAGATTCTTCACAGAGACTCTGCCCACCCTGCAGGCCATCTTCTACCCTGTCCAGGTAACACACACACACACACACACACACACACACACACACACACACACACACACACACACACACACACACAGAGACACCTCATTCTTTAGTCCAGTTCATGTCAGTCTGGTTCTGTCCCAGTTTAACTGGTGGAAGGAACTAATTACATAATTTTCTGTGTACTTGTACTTTGAGTATTTTTTGAAGTCAGAAAATTTTACTTAAGTATGTTTTTACAAAAGTATTTATAATTCTTGACCGTTTTAAATTCATCCATCACAGAACAGATTGTGTCTCTCCATCAGCAACAGAAACTGGATCAACGTAAACTGACAAACTGTGGATCCATTCACAGTGAGAAGAGGAATCTGACTTTACTTTGTTTCTGCACTTTATTTTGTAATTTCTAATGTTTCCAGTGAAAAGAATCTAGTTTGAACTCTGACCTCTCTCCTTTTAGAATCACATGGAAAAGATCACAGCTAACAACGTTCTCTGTTCTAAAGAGGAACTCAGGAACTTTTACTCTGAGGACATTTTAAATCAGACACTTTTACTTTTACTGAAGGACATTTTTACACCAGAACTTTGACTTCTACTGAAGTAAAATATCAGCAGTAACAGTACTTCTACTGCAGTAGAACATTATAGAACTGGTTCTGTCCCAGACCAGGATGGGCTTGAAAACTTTCCCCTCAGCAGTGTTATGGAGCCACATAGTGACCAAGTGCATTATGGGACAGCAGTTAGGTTAGAGGAGTGAGGCGGTGGCAGAAGGTTGTGGGTTCAAATCCCAACATCATCTGGGATCGTTTGAGTTGGAGAGATGAACTGAACTACTGTGAGGAACTTGACCCCTCTATATGTATGTGTGTGTGTGTGTGTGTGTGTGTGTCTGTCTGTGTGTGTGTGTGTGTGTTGTCTGTGTGTGTGTGTCTGTCTGTCTGTCTGTCTGTGTATTTCTGTGTGTGTGTGTGTGTGTCTGTGTGTGTGTGTTGTCTGTGTGTGTGTGTCTGTGTGTGTGTGCAGGGTCAGGAGCTGACGGTCAGGCAGATGGCTCTGCTGGCCTTCAGGAACCTGGTTCTGCTGAAGCTCCACCTGGAGGAAACACTGGGAACTGCAGCCTCTGTCCCTCCAGCTGTCACACAGATGCTGCTGGTCCTGCAGGTAAACACACACACACACACACACAGGCTCCACCAATATGGGAGCTTTATTTTCTGAAAAATATCAACAAATCGATCGATCTTCTGATATCCAGGCAGGAAACACTTTGTCAAATGTTCAGTGTCTCTCTCTGCCTGTCTGTCTCTCTGCCTGTCTGTCTGTCTGTCTGTCTGCCTGTCTGTCTGTCTGTCTCTCTGCCTGTCTGTCTCTCTGCCTGTCTTCCTGTCTACTTGTCTCTCTGCCTGTCTGTCTGTCTGTCTCTCTGCCTGTCTGTCTCTCAGGGTGTCCATGACTCCAGTGTTCCCAGTATGGAGTATTACCAGTTGGAGCGTCTGGTGGAAGTCGTTGTTTCTCCGTATCTCAGCAACAACCAGCTGCTCCTGGGTCAGTACTAATACTGTTATACTACTATACTACTACTATTACTACTACTATACTATTAGTATACTATTACTATTACTATATTATTACTACTACTACTGCTACTACTAACTCTATACTATTACAACTACTATTACTGATGCTACTGCTACTACTACTGTTGCTACTACTGCTCTTATTACAACTATTACTACTATTGCTATTACTACTAATAATAATTCTAAATAATAAAAAATGCTAATAAAAATTAAGATGTGATGACAGTTATAACAGTAATAAATTATTAGGGATGAATAAAGCCATAATAGGCAAACTCAAATAGGAAAGAAAAGGCAGACCAATAATTTGTCTAAAAGCAGCTGCATATATTCATTATGAAAAAGCCTGAGGTCGACAGCAGACAGGGAGCGTGTTCCTGAGGTCAGAGGTCAGAGGTCAGTGGATGTGGCCTGTAGTAACGTGCTGTTTAAATCCTCTTAGCAGGAAGGTGAGCTCTCGTTAAGCTGCTGTTGTGGTTTTATTCCAGCAGGTCGGCTAGTTGGTCGTTAGGGAATTAACCGGCTCATAGTCTGTTGACCCTAACCCGAAGATCTAGAAACTTCTGCTGCTGCTCAGTCAGGAGGGAAACTGTTGGTCTGAGGTCAGCGCTTTAAAAGATAAGGCTGATGTCACTCTGTAGTTTGACTTTTCACTACTATGGCTCAGGATAAGAAAGATGTTCTTCATGATATTTTGCAAATAAATGTAGTTTAGTTAAGCATATAATGAAAGTGAAGACGGAGTCGTCACAATACTGGCTCCTAATTGGCCGACAGCAGCGGCTCCTCTAACTCAAATTAAGTAAACCTGCTGAGTGGAGGCTTTCTAACCCTAACCTGGCTTTGCCTGGTTGGACGGAGTCCAGCTGTGATGCGTTTCCTGGAGTTGGTCTGAAACTGGGAAAAAGGATGGAGGACTGCAAATGTAATAACTTTAAATTTAACCATCAAACAAAATCAAATTTTGACAGTGCCTTCATTACACATATTATTATATATGTTTATAAACTGAGAAAAAATTGAATTATTATAATAGGACCCCTTTAATGGCAGAAGTAGAAGTAGTAGTAGCAGTTTAAAGGACATTAATGTCATTTTGAGAGTAAAAACTGTCATTTACTTGCACTAGCATGTCTAACAGATACTGATAGGAGGCTGCTGGTGTCCTGAAAACGGTCGAAAAACTAAACTGTCCTCAGTTAGTAAAGGAACCTTCTCTCTAAGAAGCTGCAAACAAACAGCAAACCTTTGCTGAGCCTCAGGAGGACTAGAGGTTTAAAATCACCAAGTCTGGCAAAGCCTTATTTGATTATATTCCTAATCCCAGTGACTTGAAACAGTCCGGCGGTAATGCTCTCTCTGCAGGAGGCCGCCTAGGAATTCACCAGTACTGCTTTGTTTAGAAATGAGTGTTAGAAGGCAGTTGATGTGAATGCATGTTCATAGACAGATACATGTTGATGAATTTGGAGTCTCTGCTGTTCACTGAATGAGCGTTGGCCACTGGATGCCAACCAGCACATAAGGCATAAAGTAACCCAAAAAATGCTTAGAAGTTATTCAAAACTTTACTCATGAACTCCTTAAAAAATCCTCCTAAATGACTGGGAAAAGACTCATAACGGTGTCCTGTCTCTCCATCCAGAGTCCCGTCATCTTCGGTTGTCGGGGGCGTTGCTAGGTGACCAGTCCCAGCCGGAGATCACCGTCACCCAGCATCACCACTCCTCTGACTCCTCCTCTCTGGCGCCGCTGGTGGAGCAGGAGGGTGAGGCCTACCTGGAGAAGGCTGGGGGGGTTCGGCGCCACACGGTGGCCAATGCCCACTCCGACATCCAGCTGCTGTCAGCATCAGGCAGGATGCATGCTGGGACAGAGGAGGACAGCGGGGTGGGGGGGGGTGGGGGAGGCGGGTTGGCGATGGCGGGGGGCGGGGCAATGAGTCCCAGGCCGTTCTTAAGCCAACCAGACATCCTGGATTCTCCCAGGCGCGGGCTGGGGGCGGAGTCAACTGCTTTCCTCCAAGCTAGCTAGTCTGGCTAAAGAGACAATGGACAACAGTTTGAAGGCAGAAGACTAGCCAACCACTGACACAATACAGGACAGGTCAGGAGACAACAGGACAGGACAGAAACAACAGGACAGGACAGGAGACAACAGGACAGATCAGGAAACAACAGGACAGTACAGGAAACAACAGGACAGGACAGGAGACAACAGGACAGGACAGGAGACAGCAGGACAGGTCAGGAGACAACAGGACAGGTCAGGAAACACAACAGGACAGGAAACAACAGGACAGGTCAGGAAACAACAGGACAGGTCAGGAAACAACAGGACAGGACAGTGGAAGTGTTTCTCTCATTTCCTTACTGTCAGACTGAAAGCCAGTACCAAAGGACAGAGACTGGCAAGTCAGCGTGATGATTTCTGCTTTTTGATGCTCAAAGTGTCAGCCACTGAATAACAGCCAGTGAAGCTGGTATTTATTAAGAGTGTAGCAGTGCTGATCTAGGATCAGGTTTAATCTAATCCTGGTTAAGTCTGACCAGTCCGGGCTTTAGCCCTCTGGGTTTCAGACTGGAGACTCAGATCTGTCCTCGATGTGAATATGTTCTCTTAGAGGATTACTACTGAATAATGAAAAATATTAAACTAATTAATATACTAAATTAAATCAGATCTTCATTGTCTGTTTTCTTTCCATTTTCTTAAGATTTATTTTTTAGGCATTTTATGCTTTATTGACAGAGATATAGTGTGAGAGAGAGACAGGAAGGCACAGGAGAGAGAGAGGGGAGGACATGCAGCAAATGACCACGGGCCGGACTCAAACCCGGGTCGCTGCAGGAAGGACCGAGCTTCACGTGGCACGCGCTTCACCCGGTGAGCCACCGGGGCGCTGTTTTCTTTCCATTTTCAATCAAACATCTTCAGCCACAGAGACCAAAGTGCTTTTTAGTGGATACTGTCTGGAAGGCACGTGCATAGATAGACCTCAAAGGTGGCTTGAGCACCTGCCGTTTGGCCTCCTATAGTGAAGTGCCCTTTTTCTGTTGTTTTAATATAAATAAATAAATTTAAATAAATAAATTCCTGTTTGCGCACAGCCTGCCCTGGCCCTGCCGAACAGATATATTGATTGAATCAAAATATCAGGTCGGGAGATTGGTGCTCCCGGGCGATGCCCTCTACCCTCTACCCTCCCTCCTGGTTTCCTGCCACAGCGGCGAGTACTGTGTGGGCACCGAGCCTTTCTATGGTGAAAGAACGCACGCATGTGAAATTGCACGCATACGCATGCATAAGCACTCGACAGTCGTGAGTCAGTCAGTGTGATGAGTTACTCTGAGGCAGACATCAGGTATGTGGCCAAACAAAGTATAAATATACTGTTCATTTTCGTTTTATATTGATATTGATGCGCTTTAGGAATTGCTTGACACTATTTGGCAAGTAGGGTCTATCTATGCTTGAACTATTTAGCAATTCAAAATGTGCCAACTAGCTATTGATACCTTAGCGTTGATACCTTTTGCTAGTAATGTGGGAATCAGTGGAATATGGTCGAGTTCTTGTGTCCCATCCAACGGTCCCATCGCACCACAGCAGTTGTAATTAGGGCTGGGACGATATGCTTATCTCCCGATTCGATACTATCACGATACTTGGATGCCGTTTCAATATGTATTGTGATTCTTAAGTATTGCGATTCTACAAGTATTGCGATTCGATATTACAATTTATTGCGATTTTCGTTTGCTTTTTTAACACTAGACCGTGGGAAAAAGTTGAATCATACACTTCTAGAGGCTGTATATCATGAGTCATATTTCCAAAAACAATGCACATCACGTCAGTCAGTCTTTCTGAGATTTATTTCAGCAGCATCATTGCTATACTGCATATATAAGTGGTACATAAAATGTACAATAGAATGAATAAAAAATATATATACTTTTTGAAGTAAACTGCTACTACTATTTAGCTGTTCCTGCTCATCAAGCTAGTGCTCAAAAGACTTCCGGTGCACCGTGCGATAGCCGCACTGACAAGGAGACATGAAGGATCCTCGCTGACTCGGCATCCAAAAATGAGCCGCCATCATGAAGGATGTTCCAAAAGAGTTCAACAGTGACCGCCCACTTTTGAACGGCTCTGGTTCCAGGAAGTGAATTTCCCATTCATTCCTCCATTTGATTCGGAGCAAAAAAAAAGTTTTTTGTTTTTTTTACCGTTTTCCAATTTGTTTTTTTTGCTCCAAATCAAATGTTTTATGGTCACGATTCATCTCGTAGTTGGTTGGCTTGGTTACAGGCTTAAAACTCTTTATATAAGGATTTTCTGAAACGTCAATGGAGGAATGAATGGGAAATTCACTTCCTGGAACCGGAGCTGTTCAAAAGTGGGCGGTCACTGTTGACCTCTATTGGAACGTCCTTCATGATGGCGGCTCATTTTTGGATGCCGAGTCAGCGAGGAGACGAGGCCGCAAGGACGGAGGAGAGGACGCATTTTGGCCAAATGGAATGCACCTCAGAACTCCGTGTCAACTCAGCAAACTTGTGTGGATTTACTTTGCATTACTGGTTCTTTTTGCACATAAGGTACTTTCACTTATTCAGTATGATCGGCAAACACTTTTGGAGTTACGATTGTCAGCCAGTTCAAACTTAAAGCCGACTTTTGACATCGTGGACCACGTACTCCCCTGGGTTTTTTGTTTACCTGTGCGCAAAGGAAAACAAAGAGAGGGAAGCGCGCCGGGGCTCTGTGCAGAACCCAACAGAGAAACAACAAACCCCCTCTGCCCAGCATTCTGCTAGCTAATATTCAGTCCTTGGACAACAAAGAGACGAGCTGCACGCACGGATTAAACACCAACGGGACATTAGGAGCTGCTGCGTTCTGGCGTTCACCGAGACGTGGCTGGAGCCCAGCGTGCCCGACTGTGCCGTCACGTCGGAGGGTTTCTCCTATCGGCAAGACAGAACGAAGGACTCAGGCAAGTCGAGGGGAGGGGGTGTGTGCTTTATGGTTAACTCTTCGTGGGCCACGGATGTCTGTGTCTTAAATACGCACTGCTCCCCGGTTCTGGAGCTGCTGACCATCAAAGTCTAGATCCTTCTAACATTACCTCAACACAAATAGACTACATTTCGCCATCTGCTGGATAAAAGCGGTAACTTCTTTCCACCTTGTCTAATAAGCATAGACTAAAACGAAGCAATTGAATTTGAATTATATCGATTCAGGAATAAAAAAATCGATTTAAAAATCGTAATAAAAAAAATCGCGATACTTAAGTGAATCGATTTTTTTCCCCACCCCTAGTTGTAATGTTGTCTTATTGTCTCGATAGCTAGTTAGCTAATGTAATACGTTAGCTAGCTAACGTTAGCTCTCTCTCTCTCTCTCTCTCTCTCTCTCTCTCAGTCCTAATAAGGAAAATAAATGTTCTCTAATATCATAATTGATCATTAAGATCACACATGTTGACTGGGGTCTTCAGGCTAATGGACTTAAACAGTAACTGCATAATTTTGATTGTAGGCCTCTAACTTAATAACCATTCATTCTACTGGATTATTGTAGGGTATGCTCATAGATATTCATCAGTGACAGCCTACAGACAGCCCCCCCCCCTCTACTGTGATAGGAAGGCATAGCAGGTACATAGTTATCACAAATGAACAGTGTATCTAAATCCTTGTCAGCATCAGCTCATTTTCTATAGTTATTGTGTGTGTGTGTGTTCGTGTGTGTGTGTGTGTGTGTGTGTGTGTGTGTGTGTGTGACACCAAGCAGTGATGATACGATTTTATATGCTGGCTTACTTTAGGGGGGGTGTAGTAGTAGTAGTAGTAGTAGTAGTTTTATTTGTTATATGAACTGTATACAGGTACACAGAGCAATGAAATGCTTACTTGCAGGTAGCATAAGATGATGAACAACTACAGTAGGCTAATAAAACAAGAGGGCTAGGTAAGAATTGGGCTGGTTAATGCGAGAATAATTTACTGAAATACACTTCATTTCTTTGCATGTATCATTAATTAACATCGTTAATTCATAATAAACGTCATGTAGCAGTGTTTGAACCAACCTCAGTCATGGGTTTGTTTTAAATACATACATTTTAATATCCCTTTAACAGTGTTGCAAAAGTAGTCATTCCAGGCATATATTTATTTAATTATCTGCAAAAATCGCCGGCGTGCCCTTTTATGAATTTGGGCCCCTGCCCCTCTAACATCCTCTGCACGTGCCTGCTGTCTGGTCACGATAAACGGCAGTTGTGATACACAGAGCAACTTATAGGGCAACGCTGATGGGCAACAGTGCCAAAAAGTTGCCTTAGTGTTGCTATTGATAGCTGAAGAGATTTTTGACCCTGTGGTTCACTGTGTTGCCTGTTGCTGTGAGTGTTGCCCATCACATTGCCCATAAAGTTGCCTTGTTTACAGTTGGCTAAAGTTTTCCCATACTTCAGGGGTCTGATGGTCCTGTTCACTTCCTCCAGAGGAAATTGTTTATTTATCAAATACAGACAAGAAAGTTTGAGAAAATTTGGGCGCGCTGTCCTGGCGTTTCTTCTTGGATTGCAGTGGAATCACCCAGTCATTGGATATCCCAGTGGATAATTCAGTGGATTGTTTATCCTATTGATCTGTTAATCAGGAGCAGATTTATGATTCTGGGAGATTATAATCACTGTATTTTAAAGAAGTTGTTGAACAGCTTCTATCAGTATGTCACCATCGCTAGGATTCTCGGATCATAACACACTGCACCTTCTTCCCATGTATGAATCTGTGCTAAAGGTGCAAAAAAGAAAAGTTCAGGGTTTGGACCGAAGACAGCTCTCTTTCCTTACAGGCGTGCTTTGACTGTACAGACTGGTCCATTTTTCAAGAAGTCACTGATTGTTTTGATGAACTCACTGAGGTGGTTTGTGGCTGTTTCTTTTTGCACTGAGTGTAATTCCCACCAAGGAAATTGAGATTTTTCAAATAACAAAAACCATGGATCTCCAAAGGATTAAAGGACCTTGTGCACATTAAGAAAATAGCCTTCAGGGAAGTTGCAGTGAGGGAAATTAAGAAAGAAGTGAGGTCTGGAATTAAAAAGGATAAGCTAAGGTACAAGGGAAAGACTGAGGCAGAACTTGGTGGTAATCATCTAAGTGCAGGGGATGAAAACAGTGACAGGGTCTCATGATAGGAACCCCAGGTGTGTCAGTCTTAACGGTTTTAAATCAGATGCACACCTTGCTGATGAGTTACATTCTTTTTACCTAAGATTTGATAATAATGATTTCACTTCAGAAGTTAATATAAAGGAAAGGACCAGGACTTGTCTGTCAGTGGACATTGATGCTCAGAGTGTTAAGAGGCTCTTCCAGCAGGTTAATGTTAGGAAGAGCCCAGGCTCTGATAACATTGGTGGCCAGGTGTTAAAGGTGTGTACAGAGTAGCTGTGTAGTATATTTCATTTTATTTTCATACAGTCTCTTAAGCTACAAAGTGTTCCTAAGATCTGGAAACACTCTATAATAGTCCCAGTAGCTAAGATCAGTACTCCAAAAGTTATTAAGTATGGTGTCAATTTTCACTGCTACACTCACAATACTTAACTCCACATGCTTATTAAAGGAATAGTTATGTATTTTGAACTCTGGGCCCAAATAACATGTTTTCTGTCATGATCCCTATTAGTAGAAACCATAACTTGGCTAGCCGCCTGCTCCGCCCGTCCGATAACACCGGGCGGCCCCCTCCCACTCTACTGCAATAGAAACCTAGGGGTATACATCACAGTCTTTGAAAACTATGATAAACGTTTTGCAAAACATGACGCTCACAGTATAACCATACCGGTGTCAGTATGTTATCTTGAAAAAATTTTAAAAAACCAAACTGTCTGTCAAAAGTTGTGTTCTATTTGGATAGGAACTATTTTTTCTCAAAGATGCACTACCTTCTCAGCCGGTGTAAGCGTTGAGAGAGCATGAGAAGAATAGGCATGTATGTTGTATGACATATAACAACAGAGTATGATTTAATGCCAGATGAACTGGGCCTTTAGGTGATGAAAGGCTGGTGACGCAATGGCATTAATGCTGAATAAACTGGGTCATTAGTTGATGAAAGGCAGACGACAAACAGTGTTAATTCAATGCCGAATGGACAGACATTAGCTGATGAAATGCTGAAGACAAACCGTATTAATACGATGCTGAATGAACTGGATCATAGCTGATAAAAAGCTGTCGACAAACAGTATTAATTCAATACTGAATGAACTGGATCATAGCTGACGAAAGCTGTAGACAGACATTCAATGCTGAATGAACTGGGTCAGTAGCTGATGAAAAGCATAAGATAAAACATTTTTGGAAAGGCATTGACCTGGAGAGTAACATATGTCAGTATGAAGAACATGGGTGGTTTCTGTACTGCAATATTGCCCTTTGAACCCTGAGCCCGGGCCACTTTTGAAGGCTTATTATGCAGCAACACCAGGGGCTAGAGACATGGGGTCAACTTCTCTAGAAAGCTATTGAGCTGTACTTTCATGGGAGTGGGGTTACTGATGGTGGTCGGCACTGAGTTGGGTTGAAATGCAATATTTTCTGAAATTCTCCTGCTTCCCATTAAGATGGCTCAAATCTGACAAAAGATTAGCTTTTTTCCACCCTCAAATACCCCAGTAACAATGTCAATTCCATGTTTACACATCCACTATGGGAGAAACAACAATAGAAATACAAAACCCACGCAGCAGGGCTTTTATTGTGTGGCACTCATAGGAAGTGCCAAACAGTGCAAACTGTAGTTTTTCCGGGTGCAAGGTTACGGTTGTGAAAAGGCAAACTGCTCAATATTACAAAGATGCAATACAGTCTGAACCAAAAGGTTGATGTTATAAGAGGATATAATCAAAAAATTTATAAAAATATGCTTTTGTTGGTGCTATTTTGCCCTAACCCTTGCGCTTCGATAAGACCCCACATCTGCCACATGCCGCAGCGATAGAGTTCCAAGGGTGCAGAGGAATGATCTGAGTCTGCCAACTGAGAGGGAATATGACCGACCGCCATGTGCCTACCCGGCAATGATTGCTTGAAGGGCGGCCAAATGGCGTTTCTTCGGGCCGCAGATCTGAATTAGCAGAGTTGCGATCAGCTGATCGGCGCTTCTCCGAGGGATGGAAACAGATGCAACACTATGAGACTCCCGACATATTGATGGGAGAATACCGATACTTCCATGGAGCCATACGGGAAAAAACATGAGGCTGCAGAGTGTGGTAGGAGGACGTGGCGAAGGTAAGCACAGTGACTGGAATGACAGCAGTATACAGCATAGTTCTGTGAGTAGCACAATAACATAGTAGGTGACGTGTATATACTTTCGTCACTTAATTGGCCTTGGACCATTACTTTTTTCCATATACTGTATGTGCTACCTTTCAGTGACATCATCCAGAGACATGGTATTAGTTTTCACTGTTACGCTGATGATACCCAGCTGTACTTAACTCCAATCTCTCAAACCTAGAGGCTTGCCTGTGTGATATAAAAAAGTGGATGTCTGACATGTTTTTGCTTTTAAACCCAGACAAAACTGAGCTACTAATTGTTGGACCCGCCAAACAGGCATTCTTTTGAGAGGTTGATCCTAAATTTTGATGGTCACACCATACCACAGAGCTCCACCGTTAAAAATCTTGGTGTTATTTTTGACTCTCCACTCACGTTTCAGCCCCACATTAAAAACATAACCAAGTCAGCCTTTTTCCATTTACATAACATTGCCAGAATCGTCGGCCATGCATGATATACATGTTTTATTTTGGTATGTATATATGCTTCTGTATGTACGATTACATATTATGTGCAATATGAATGTCGTGTATGTACGTTGTTTTATTATCTGTGTGTTTTAACTTTTCTTTATGTGCACTTTTATCTTAGTATCTATGTTTATTATGTGAAGTATGTTGAGACCCCCGTTGGTGATAATGCACTTTAAATAAATCTGACTTGACTTGACTTAGACGATTGGCTCTCTGAAAAAGAGAGGGAAGTGACGGCTAACTCTGATTAGTTCTCTGGAAAAAAGAGGGAGAGTGTTCGCCAACTCTGATAGGTAGTCTTCCTGATTAAAATTGCGTAATACTTTACTAAGGTTTTTAAGGACTGATGAAATCGCTAAATCTAGCGCACTATCATCCAATTCCTTTGCCGACTGCCATTTTGGTAGTTGTTGTCACTCTGTAGCGCTCGTCATAAGGAGGTTTGGCCTTGTCCCTGGTGTTGTGGACACCAGGCAAATCTTTCCCATAAACCCTGTTACTTACTGTTGGAAACAGGATGTTGCTGCTTGTCCCCCTCTGGTGTCGCTCTGCTTGTCTTGAAGAGCCAGAAGAAGGATAAGAGGCGATAACAGCCTTGATAACAGTCAATATACATTCAAGTTTAAAAAATGCAGTTAAAATAGTGGAACTGGAATAAAATTGTGGATTTAGTAAAGTACAAATAGTTCCTGGTTTGTGTTAGGGCAAATTCAGCAATCCGGCAAATTTCCCAGCAAATCCGACCCGGTGGCGTTCTCTTGGCAGTAACCTGGCAACAGGGCATACTCATACTCACACGGTTAATTTTTTCAGGTTAATCTGTTCACATGAAGCTTTAATACCCTGTTGCCATGAATAAACCAGTGAACACAATATTCCTCCTCCATCTTTGACTGAGCAGTGCATTACTTCTAATACAGGCGAAAGACGTGATGATAATAGTAATAGTAAGTAATGCTTGCAAATACCCATAATGCAGTTTGCCAGACAGTGAAAGCAGTCAGACGTTTCCATACCACAGTAACCAGTTTAATATGGAAGACAGACATCTTGACCAGGTTTCTCCTCATCAGAGTATGAGTTTGTTTTGTGTTCACCCAAATCTGGTTCCTGCTTTGCTGCTTAACAACTCAACTCTGTTGCATATAAAGGAAGCGAGTATAAAATGCAGTGAGGCTGCCAGTCATATCTCAAAATTAATGTGGTGATTTATTGATGTTAAAATGATACAGAGAGTATAAAACCCAAAGCTTGTATCTTTGATACTGTTACTGAAATTGTGTAAATGTTATAAAAGCAGTAACATACTGGAGGGGGCACTGTGTGATGGTTGTTGTTCGTACGACCACATCACAGCAGCCAATAACCATGAACCTTATTCCCACGGCAGCCATTTTGCTCACACTTGGTGCGGGAAACTCAAGTCAGAACATCTGTTGTGTTGCAAGACGCACAACATACAAACATGTCTCATTTTAGATTCCCCACTGAAAAACATTAGAAACTAATGGATTTCAAGAGTCTGGAGGGATACAGTTCACATTTTAATGTATTATATTTGGCCCACTATAGCTAGCTACAAGGATCTAGGGTAGCTAGCTAGCTTGTATACCTAGCTAGCTGACTTCCCTACATCCAATCAGTTGCAGTTGTTCCTGAGATTGGTAGCTAGTTTGATAGCTGTTAGGTCTGTCAGGTATCTGTTGAAGTAACACTAGCTTTATATACATGCCAGTCTTCCAGGTAGTTTTGCACTGCGACTGTGATGGAAGTTCAAAATGGCCACTGTTGGAATCAAGTCAACGCAACAGCAGCTTGAGTTGCTGCTTCAGTCTGTTTGGAAAACTCCTCAGTATCACTGCTCACACAACTGATACACTGAACTACATACCAGTCCGTCAACAGTCAGTCAGTCAGTCAACAGTCAGTTAATCACTGTTCACACAACTATCAGCCTGATACAGACTGAACTACATACCAGTCAGTTAACAGTCAGTCAGTCAACAGTCAGTTAACAATCTGTCAACAGTCAGTCAATCAGTTAACAGTCAGTCAACAGTCAGTCAACAGTCAGTTAACAATCAGTCAACAGTCAGTTAACAATCTTTCAACAGTCAGTCCACAGTCAATCAGTCAGTCAGTCAATAGTCAGTTAACAGTCAGTTAACAGTCAGTCAGTGTCTTTTAGTTGATGTGGATCAAAAGGCTCCAAGTCACTTTTGAAAACTTGAATTTTCGGTGTCAGGGTGATGTGTGTACACACACACACACACACACACACACACACACACACATACATACATACATTCACACACACACAAACACAAACACATACATACATTCACACACACACACACCCCTCAGTGCATCAGAGGAAACATCTTAATATTTTTCAGGATCGTGTCGTTTCTCCTGACCTCTACATGACCTCTACATGACCTTAAGCAGTCCAGCCTCGGGGGTCAAAGGTCAGTCTACTGTGTTGACTAGTGTAGTGTCTCTATGGTAACCAGGTCTCGGCAGGGTCAGAGGTTGTCCTCCTGTCGTCTCTACTGGATCAGAGGCTCCGCCCCCTAATGGGAAGTCTGTAGTGCAGTTTTCCATTCTGATTGGATTCAGTGTCAGGTTCCTGTCTTCTGATTGGCCAGCCAGCAGGGCATCTCCCCACACCTACAGGAAACAACAGACAATCAAGATGTCAATCAACTCAGACAGTCCAATGGGATCGCTGGGAGGAAGCTTCCTGTTTAGGAAGCATTGAAGTTGTGTCTCAGCCCCAACCAGGAACTAGGAAATCCCACAATACCTTGCAACATCAACGAAGAAGAACAAAACTTCCCCAACATCTGCTAAAATGAAAACAAACGTGACCGTAAAAAATAAAATACATCTAACATTTTCAATTCATTTTTATGTAAAAATCGTATTTCTTCATTTGAGTCCAGTCAGCTGTTTCTGGAAGCCGCTGAAATGAGTGTTAGCGTCCTGCGCGGTTTAGCTAGCAGGCGACAACGACTCTCTGCTTCAGTCTGGTGGAGGAAAACCAGGAGAGTCTGATCTTTTCTTTAATGAGTTTTAACAAGCAGTTTGATCAGACTGGCTGTTGGAGGAGTGTAACGTTAACTGCAGTCACATGACAAAGGCTGTCTGTCTGTCTGTCTGCCTGTCTGTCTCTCTGTTGGAGGAGCGTAAGGCAAGGCAAGGCAAGCTTTATTTATATAGCACATTTCATACACAAGGCAAATACAATGTGCTTCACATAAAACAGAAAAAATACATAAAATGACATTAAAAACGAAAGAAAGATATTGAGCAGTCACTCTCACACTGGTGACACCTCTGATCAGCCAGTATAACTTCTCTGAGAGTGACTCCATCTTTCCTCTCGAAAGGAAATCAATTTTAGGATTCTTCGAAGGAGCCTAGAGTCTTTCCAGTGGTCTTACCCCACCCTATAGGCAGGCCCCACAGCCCCTATAGGACTTGTAAATGTTTCTTTAGAACAATACACAGATCATCTAAACAATTACAATTATAAACTTCATGAAATCCTTCAATTCTCAATACAGGTTTGAGGATCCCATCAGAGCGGAGAAACTACTCACCAGAGTTCCTCTAGACTCCTGTTGGGATCCTGTTTGTGACGCCAATTGATGAATAATTTGTATAAAATAGGTAAAACATAAATAAAAGAAATAAAATAAATAAATAAAGATAATACCTGTTACATCTACATACAGATGATTTAGCAGAAGGCCACAGAGAAAAGGAATGTTTTGAGCCGACTTTTAAAAGAGCTGACAGTGGGAGCATCTCAGTGCTTCTGGAAGTTTATTCCAGTAATTGGGAGCATAAATAGTTTTCACCCTGGGAACAACTAACAGACCGGTTCCAGAGGACCTCAGAGGTCTGGGTGGCTCAGATCCTAAGAGCAGGTCACAAATGTATTTTGGAGCTAAGCCATTTAGCGCTTTATAGACAAGCAGCAGAATTTTTAAATCAATTCTATGGCACACTGGAAGCCAGTGCAGTGACCTAAGAACTGGTGTAATGTGTTCTGTTTTCTTAGTCTTAGTCAGAACTCTGGCAGCATTCTGAATGAGCTGTAACCGCCCAGAGGTTTTTTGGGGAGACCGGAGAGAAGACCACTGCAGTAGTCTAACCTGCTGGTAATGAAAGCGTGTATCAGCTTTTCTAAATCAGGTTTTGACAGAAGACCCCGTACTTTGGTTATATTTTTAAGATGATAAAAGGCTGATCTTGTAATGGTATTGATATGTTTGTTAAAATTGAGATCAGCATCCATAATAACACCAAGATTCCTAGCTTGCTCTTTACTCAAGAGACAGGGAGTTAAGGTGAGTCCTAATTTTCTGCCTCTTTTCCTTAGTACCAAAGATAATTAGCTCAGTTTTGTCTTTATTTAGCTGAAGAAAGTTTTGGCACATCCAGTCATTAATTTCCTCAATACACTGAATCAGAAAATCTACAGGACCAAAGTCACTTGAAGAAAGAATATATAGAGCTGAGTGTCATCTGCATAATTGTGGTAATGAATGCTATTTTACTGTATGATATGTCCTAGTGGTGTAATGTTAACTGCAGTCACATGACGAAGGCTGTCTGTCTCAAGCTAGTTAGTTTAGACAAGGAGCCTGATTAGGAAGTTTCCTAGTTAGGGAGCAAGAAAGGAGGAAGCATGCTTCCCAAGGAGACACAGCCGAAGACTGACAGGCAGCAGGAGTCATTCAGGTCCTGAGGAAATCTGTCTGAAGTCTGGATGCTATGACTGTAGTTTTCTGTAGAGTTTTGTTGCTCCTGATGCTGATGAGAGTATTTGACTTCATGTTTTACAGCAAAACAAGCATTATAATGTGAACCGTAAACCAAAAATCCAGACAGCAGCGTGTCCTGCTGTGGTGTTTTAACAGTAGAGATCATAAAATGACTTCTATGAGGAAAATCATTTTATTTGATGAATCCAGCGAACAGGCTCACAGCATTTAGCGTCTGCAATCTAAGATTAAAGGAATAGTTCACCCAAAAATGAAAATTCAGCAGATAATGACTGAATTTTCACTTTGGGTGAACTATTCCTTTAAGGTAATAATGCGAGTAAGGCAGAACCATCTAAACACCAAACTCCAGTAATTTCTAATGTTTCCAGTTAAAAGAATCTAGTTTGAACTCTGTCCTCTCTCCTTTTAGAATCACATGGAAAAGATCACAGCTAACAACGTTCTCTGTTCTAAAGAGGAACTCAGGAACTTTTACTCTGAGGACATTTTAAATCAGACACTTTTACTTTTACTGAAGGACATTTTTACACCAGTACTTTTATACCTACTTCAGTAAAATGTCAGCAAAGTACCACCTGAACTACACAGCATGTATAACATTTGCGTATCGGAACTTGTTTTGCGGTCCAGTTGCAGCTCGGCAGTTCAAGCTGCTGCTGCTGTTATTGATCCGTTATTGATCCAGCTGTCTGTTGAGCTACCTACAGTTTACAGTTTTGTTAGAGCCAAAATAGATTTTCTGTTATTGTGATTATGTAAATATGTAAATGTAATTTAATCTAGTTATATTGTTTGCATGCAGACATTATATGGGTCGAATTATTTAAGTATTGTTTATTTTGTTACATTTTTTATTGTATGACATAGCACTGTGGATAGGTAGGGCCATAGGTGCTGTTTGATGGCTGCTAGACTGCCCCTTTAATACAGGTGCGGGCCTCCCTTTGTGTGTGGCAAGCGGGAGAGCAAACCGCAGAGTTTTTTGACCGCAGTGAAAGGTTTTGAATGTTTTTGTTTTGAAAGGATAAATGCCAACAAATATGGATTGAAGAAGAATATTTCGTTAGGTAAAAACATGTTGTGAATTTTGGAAGTGATTACATCTATCTTTTTTCAATAAATTTTGACTTTTGGACTTTACAACACTCTGGAGTTATTGGAAATGTTTGGATCACGCGAGTCGGAAACAATCCTATGCCGCCACCACTGGAATCTAATTCTACAGTTTACCTCTGGGTAACTGAGCAGTTATCTAGTTTTGCTTATTGTTCCGTAAACAACTCAAGTTGTACTGTGAGGAACATTAATGAACCACAGAGGAGTGCAGCTGCATGCAGCAGCTGCATTGGAAGGCTGCGGATCTGATCCGACCCTTTAGACACAAACGGATGGAACAGAAAGCCACAGAGCCGCAACAGAACTTCTACTGGGCAGGACATTCTAGTGTTTCCATCACAGGTATTACGATCAGGAAAACAGAAATATTACTTTGATTCTTTGAGCGCTGAAGACTCCAACAAACAGCAGAATCTGGCTCCAGTTGTTTTGGTTAAATTACACAGTTGAAGGACAGGAAACCACAAAATAATCCTTATGGGAGTGAATCATGTCAACGGACTGTTGCCCACTATTGGCAGTATAGGGTAACACTTTATTTGAACGGGGGTGAATAAGGCTGACATAACACTGTCATAACTATGTCATGACAACTGACATGAACATGAATTCAACTTTATGAATGTTTACGACTGTTGTCATTAAGTGTCAATCGGTTGATAATGACACTTTCAATGCAAAGTTGACACTGTTCTAGATGTCTCTGTCATGACAACTTGACATTAACCAAAGGGACAGAACCTGTCATAAACATGTCATAAACATGTCATGACAGACTTCATTATCAAACACAAATAAACCTTTTGGTTGTATGTGTTAATATTACACTAAACTGTCGTATTTGACACTGGCTGTCACGAGCAGTGTTAATTTTGTCAGCAAATTTTGATTTAGTTTTAGTCAGTCTTTTGACTAAAATGCCATTTAGTTTTAGACATATTTTAGTCATCTGAATTGTTTTAGTTTTAGTCTAGTTTTAGTTGACCAAATATAAGATTTTAGTCGACTAAATCTACAGTAGATTTAGTCTATAAAAACAAGTTTAGTTAAAGTGTAATGCATTATTCAAACGTTTCTCTACAATTTCCACGCACGTTGCTAGTTGCGAAACTGCAGCTCCCAGGGACATCGAGCTGGAGCGGGCCCAACGAAATGGAGTGGATTCAGGCCTAATGGGGACAAGCCTCGGCCTATCGTTCCCAAATTTCTGAGATTCAAGGACAGGTCTGCAGTACTGGAGAAAGCAAAGAAGCTTAAAAGAACGAACATTTTTATCAATGAGGTTTCACCGAGGCTGTCCGACAAGAGAAGGGACCTGATGTCTGCCTTGAAGGCTGCACGCGATCGTGGGGAAATCACTTATCTAAGGTATGACAGACTAATTACACACCCTGCAAAACCTAGGAGAGGTTGATGGTTATATGTTTTATTTACTGTAATTAAGTGATTTGGACAATGACGACCTATGGTGGACATCCATACAGACAACTCAGAACTGCTTAATCTTCCAAAGAAGGGGCTAAAAGTTGTGCCAACGCTTTGTACTTGAATAACATAAGTGAGATGCTAGACAAGGTCTCAGATAACAATAATGAAATGTATTTGTTGGGTGACCTGAATATCGATTGATTTTCTTCAACCTGCTCGCTTAAGAAAAAGCTTAGGGCTGTAGCCAATGCATGTAATCTGCCCCAGCTAGTCAACCATCCAGAATCCATACTAACAAAACTGGGAACCCTTCCTCTACATGCATTGACCACATTTTCACCAATACAGCTGATTTATGCTCAAAAGCTATATCAACTCCTATTGGGTGCACGGACCACAACATAGTAGCTTTTACAAGGAAAGCTAAAGTTCCAAAAGCAGTTCCAAAGATCATTTATAAAAGATCGTACAAGAACTGTGAAAATACATACAATACATACAAGTGAAAATTAATTTGTAGAAGAGATGAAAAAATTACCATGGCACAATGTATGTGGAGAGAAGAATCCAGAATTAGTTAGTTACCTGTTAAAAAACGTACTGTTAAAACAGTTAAGGCACCCTGGATTGACAATGAACTGAGAAATTGTATGGCAAATAGAAACATTGCATAAAGGAAAGCAATTGAGTCTGGCTGTCTGGTTGACTGGCAGAATTACTGTAAGTTCAGAAATCAGATGACAAAGCTGAACAGAAAGAAAAAGTCAGTCTATTTTCAAACAAGAATAAATTTAATTAAAAATGACAGTAAGCTGTTGTGGAAAACATTTAACAACGCCTTGGGTTGTTTATTACTAAGCCATTTGACATAGCTCAGTACTTCAACAATTTTTTCACTTGCAAAGTTAACAAATTAAGAAAAGACATGTGTTGTGATGTTGCGCAATGTGTTTCTTACATACTGGACTGCATCATGAAGACAAAAATTTGTAGTTTTGAATTTAGTCCAATTGACTCTGTAAAGGTTGAGGAGCTTTTACTCTCCATCAACAATGAGAAGCCATCAGGCCTGGACAACCTAGATGGCAAATTGTTGAAAATTGCAGCACATCAGGTGGCCAATCCAATTACTCATATTTTTAATCAAAGTCTAAGTTGGGGTGTATGTCCACAGGCTTGCTCGCCCCCTATAAGCATTCTACCGGTTCTGGCAAAACTCATGGAGAATCCAGACTTTCAGCATGCCTACAGGGACGGGTATTCAACATGTACAGCACTGACACAGATAAAAGATGACTGTTTAATGGATATTGACAACAAGAAACTTGTGCGGTTAGTTTTACTAGATTTCAGTGTGGCCTTTGACGTTATTGATCATGGACTGCTGCTGGAGAAACTTTCTTGCTATGGTTTCTCATCCTCTGCTGTGACATGGATAAAGAGCTTTTTATCCAGTAGATCACAGAGTTTTCTTTAATGGTAGTCTCTCTGATACTGAACATGTACAGTCTGGAATACCGCAAGGGAGCTGCCTTGGCCGCTACTATTCACAATCTTTACTGACTTGCCGTTGGTCTTAGACAGGGCTAATGTGTCCATGTATGCTGATGACACAACATTATACATTTCAGCTACTACTGCAGATGACTTGTCTGTAGCTCAATCTATCACTGAAAGGAATCGAAATTGAACAGGTGGAAGAAACAAAACTGCTTGGTGTCACATTAGACAGTCATCTGTCATGGTCTACTCACATAGACAACATAATCAAAAAAATGGGGAGGGGGCTATCAATAATTAGGAGATGTGTTGAGTTCTTAACATCAGCCTCTGTGGTCCAGGTTATCCAGGAACTGGTTTTATCCCATCTTGACTATTGTCCTGGACTTTGGAAAACTACAACTAGCCCAAAATAGATGTAGAAATAGGTCCAATACTTTACATAATGCATAAATGCCTATCATGGCTTATGGTAGAACAAAGATTGTTAGCTTGTGTCATTTCATTTTTCAGGAACATCTGTGTCAATAAAAAACCCAATTGTTTGTACAAATTAATTAATTATACTAGTAATAGACATAACTATTCTACCAGGCAGGTGGAGATGGAACGTTTCACAGCATCTATGCCTACATCTAATGCAATGAAAAAAACAGTTATGTACAGAGCTAAGCCAATATGGAACTCCTTCTACAATTATAGAAATTAAGGGCAGACTGCACTTTAAAAAACAGCTTAAACTCCTTTTCGTTTTTATCTTTATTTCTTGTATTTGTATGCATTTTTTTGTTCTATGTGGACCCCAGGAAGAGTAGCTGTTGCCTAGTGTAACAGCTAATGGGGATCCTAATAAACTAAACAGTACAGTACAGTACAGTACAACACAGTACAGTACCTGTCTCTCAGTGTCGGCTGGCTGCTGAGGAAACTGAGCTGCTGCTCCAGACGACAAACTCTGAAGGCCAGATAGCAGGAAGACAGGACCAACAGAAACACACTGAGAGACAGACAGGTAGAGACAGACAGACAGACAGGAGGAGTAAATATTAATACACACTTCTTCTTCTTCTTCTTCTTCTTCTTCATCTTTGTCATTAGCAGTACTGTGGAACTATATTGTATATAATTACAATTATATTTTTATATAAATATTATTATTAATATTATTATTAATTATATATTTTTTATTTTTATATTTTATATTTATTTGTGACCATGTGTTGTGATTGGACGAGAAGCCTTATAACCTTATATGAGTAGTACTGCAGTACTATATTGTATAGTATGAGTAGTATAAGTACTCTAACTAACTAAGTAGGACTGTATAGCCTGTAGTACATTGTAAAGAAAGGAAGAACATACATGCTGTACACAACATCAACCAGCAGGTGGCAGTACAGGTACACACTAAAATACACTAAAATACACTGTTCTGAGTTCAGAGACAGAACTGGAAATACAAGAAGAGATTCTGAACACAACTGAGCAACTGAATTAAATTCACATCTAGAGCGATAACTAGAACTATAAAAACATTAAACTATAAAAATGTCCAAAACCAGAACTATAACTATGTTTCTATAACTATAACTTTGCTTTATGAGTGTTTTCTGTGTTTTCTGGACGTTGAGACTCACAGCAGGATGAAGAGTTTCAGTAGCTGATATTCCATGTGACCCAGTTCTGGAACTGGTTCTGTCAGCAGGATCTTCTCTGTTTCCAGACCACTGTCTACACACGTGCACACACACACACACACACACACACACACACACAGAGCTTACTCTGTATGTAGTAGGGATGGTAAGATTCACCGATTCGCATCGGTGCACCGGCATAAAAGTTCAAGATGCGATTGCCCCGATTAAAAAAGTGTGCACCGGATACAATTTGGGATGAACTCGCGATACATCGGTAAAATCCGATTTATTTATATATAATTATTAGTAGAGGCCCTATGCCTTTATTATTTAGAAATGTGACCAATAATTTGTTACCAATAATTTGATATGTAGATTGAGTCCTCCTTTCTAAACTGTTTCTCAAGCACGCTCTCTCATCTCCACTGCTATCAGTGGCCGACGTCAGAGGTCAGAGGCTACTACGGAGGCCGAGGCGTGTCACATTAGAGATCAACATGGAGGAGGAAGAGGTACACAATCCACCGAAGAATACCTATAAATCAAGTGTTTGGCGACACTTCGGATTTTTCAAGAGAGACGGACAACTTGACAAGACGCATGCAATTTGCAAAGTATGCCGTGCCGCTATAAAGTACACAGGCAGTACGACGAACTTAAACACTCACCTGAAGCGGCGACATGAGACGTCTGCCTCCCCCTCGGATTCAGCTCTGGCTAGCCCCAGCGGTACCGTTAGCAAGACTGGTGAGCAAAGTATCGCAACTTTTTTTCACGCCCCGCTGGCTAGCAGCTCCACCCGTTCTAAGACAATAACCGACGCCATCGCCTTCTTTATTTGTAAAGATATCCAACCTTACAGTGTTACAGAGAACGAGGGCTTCCAATACCTCCTCCACATTTTGGAGCCGAGGTACCACATACCAAATAGGAAGCTATTCACCGAGAAACAAATCCCTGTTCTATACGACAAAGTGAGACGAGAGATAGCTGAGTCGCTGAGCAATGCCCAAAGAGTTGCAATAACAGTTGATGGCTGGACGTCTTGCGCCACTGACTCGTATATCACGGTCACGGCACACTACATTAATGACGAGTGGGTTTTGCAAAACCACGTTCTACAGACCAGAGTGTTCAACGAGGCTCACACAGGGAATAATCTAGCGGTTTTACTGCAGGACGTTTGCCGCGAGTGGAACATCGAAGACAAGAACCCAGCGCTGGTCACGGATAACGCAAAAAACATGATAGTGGCTGGAGTTGGTGCAGAGATGGACCCACATGTGCGATGCATCGCACACACACTAAATCTGGCCTCGCAAAAATCTCTGAAGGTGGACAGGGTGTCAGAGCTTCTGGCGAAAGTGAGGAAGGTAGTAACTTTTTTTCACAGAAGCCCAAAAGCAACTGGAGCTCTACGTGAAATGCAGGCCCAGTTACACCTGCCCTTCCACAAGCTAGTCCATGATGTTTCCACAAGATGGAACAGTTCCCTGTTGGACCGTTTTTGGGAGCAGCAGCCTGCCGTGTTGAACACCCTGCTGTCAAGGAAAATAAAGAGGGGAGAAGGCATGGCCAGCCTGACAGAGGAAGACATGACACTGATCCAAGAGGTCATCAAATTGATGTCCCCTCTGAAAGTGGCAACCACACTCCTCAGTGAGGAAAAAAACCCCACCATCTCAATGATCTCCCCAATCCAGGCCAAACTGCAGAGGCATTTCCAGCCAGATGAGAGCGATCTACCGGTAATTTCCCAGATGAAGGAGCGATTCAGACAGGACTTTGATGGTCGCTACACATATCTCCAAGACCTCCTCCACTATGCCTCAGCGCTTGATCCACGCTTCAAAGACCTGGCTTTCCTGGATGACAACGACACTAAGGACATGATATTCATGAAGATAACAGCAGAGGTGGTGAAGATGGATGGAGAGGTAAGAATATACTTAGTATACTATAGCTAGTCTCTCTCTCTCTCTCTCTCTCTCTTTTATTTACCTGTGTCTTACTTAAATTATGTTTATTTGTTTAGTTTAAGGAAATCTAATAGCTAGTCTCTGGATTATACTGATTATTGTCAGGCAGGGGACAGTGACACACTGAATGAGGGCCAGGCAGCTGAAACAGAAGGTGACAGGAGCCCCCACAGAGAGGAAGAGACAGGTTTGTTTTGATAGGAACTGTGCCAAAAGTTATAAAACTATGTTGATTTGAAGACGCACGTGTTATTATTGTATCGTATTGTAAGTCATAATTTTTGTAGTATAGTATTGACTGACATAATTTTTCAGTACAACTGATAATCCCCTCTTCTCTTCTGTTCCACTCCCTAGATGATGTCCCTCCCAAGAAGAAGACGGCCTTGGACCAGATGTTCGGGGATTTCCTCACTGCAAGAGCACCGATGAAGACCACAAGGGAGAGAGCTAAGGAGGAAATCTTAAAGTACAGAGAGAGGGATTCTTTAGGTCTGAGTGGTGATGTGTTGCATTGGTGGAAAAAACAAGTGGATCTTCCACTGCTTTCAGCATTGGCAAAGAGCTACCTGTCCATCCCAGCAACAAGTGTACCCTCTGAAAGAGTGTTTAGCACAGCTGGTGACATAGTTACAGCACAGCGCAGTTTGCTTCATCCTGATCATGTGGATCAACTAATATTCCTGAAGAAAAACCTTAAAGTAGGACATATGAGTTAAATTTAGTGAGGTGTTATGACAGCAGTGTTTACAGCAGCCTGTGACTGCCAATAATAGTTTACCTTTTTTTTTACATTTGTAAGAAGTTATGAAAAACCTGTTTGTGAAAGGTTATTTTTATTTTTTATTGTTCATATAGAAACCGCACCACTGCTTTCTGCTCACTGCTGAGTTAGCCTACCTGCTGAAAGAGTGTTAAGCACATCCGTCTGCTGGCAGTAGTTACGGCACATTGCACTATGTTAATTGTTATTTGCACATTGTTAATCCTGAGCATCCTTAAATTGTTTAACTGTTAATTGTGTGAGGTGTTATAAAAGTGTACTGTACTGTAAACTGGAGACAGAGAACACTACACTACAAAGGACTTGTGAAAAGGCCTGTTTGTGAAAGGTCCAAGTGTGTTTTTAGAGGTCAAAAAGACTGAGTCTAGTACTGAGTTGCAGTACTAGAGAAACAAATATGTAAAGTAAAAATGGCACTTTTTTAGTTAATTTATGATTTGCTGCTTAAGAAATAAAATCAAACTCTCTGTACCATATTGAATTGCATAGCATCATTCTTTTGCATCGTGTTGAATCGCATCGTATCGTGCTGAATCGCATTGTGTTGAATCAAATTGTGTCGAATCGCACTGGATCGCAATAGGGGTGAATCGTATCGTATCGCATTGGTAGTTGCTTCATATGTATCTTTAATGTATCGGATCGTTGGCAATGCATCGAGATGCGTATCGCATCGGCCTCAGTGATGGAGATGCACATCCCTAGTATGTAGAGTCAGGTTTATCTCAGACTTCCCAGTACTTCGGAGTGTTTTCTAGTCGTCTGACTAGAGGGTGACCGGGGGTGCGGGCCTACAGTGAGTGTTGATTGACAGGGGGGCGGGCCTACAGTGAGTGTTGATGACAGGGGGGTGGGCCTACAGTGAGTGTTGATTGACCGGGGGGCGGGCCTACAGTGAGTGTTGATTGACAGGTGGGCAGGCCTACCAGTGAGCGTGTGCGTGCTGAAGGGCGTGTCGGCGCTCAGACTGGAGGAGGAGTTTCCCAGCAGATCAGGGAGAGAAGAAGAGACGGCAGGAAGAGACGGCTTCCTCCTCCACTTCAACACTTCAGGATACTCATCCTGAGAGAGAGAGAGAGAGAGAGAGAGAGAGAGAGAGAGAGAAGGGGTGTTGATTGACAGGTGGGTGGGCCTACAGAGTGTTGATTGACAGATGGGCGGGCCTACAGTGAGTGCTGATTGACAGGTGGGCAGGTCTGCAGTGAGTGTTGATTGACACTACAGTGAGTGTTGATTGGCTGGTGGACGGGTCTACAGTGTGTGTAGGCCCGCCTACACTCAATTAAGTAGCTGCCACTTTGACAAAAATTGGAATTTTTTTTTTTTACCACATCACACCAAAACACATCAACAAATGATCTAATACATCAAATAAGGCTTGGAGATCAGCTGATCATTTCTTTAAGGTTTGTACAAAACTCTCCATACTGGTTTAACTTCCTATAGCCAATCTCTCCCTCCACACTGCAGCAACTTTTCCATCCAATTTGCATTTGTTCAACACTTTGAGAAAAAACAAATTTTACCATTCACTGTATACAAATCTAAATGATTAATACATTTGACATCTAATAATGGTCCAATGCATCCATCTAATTTAGGAGAAAGTTCCAGTTCTGGAGATGGATCACCCTGATCCGGGCTTCCACACCGCCACAGTAATCCTGCAACAGTTCCATTTCTCTCTGTGTCAGTCTCTCAATCCACAGGTTCAAGATGTTCCCAACATGGCGTTTATCAATACACAGAATATGATGGTAATATCCCTTGTGCTCCATGGTGAGCATTCATATGGAGGCCCAATTCAGAGTTTAACAGAATGATACACTACCATACCAATGAGTACCATAGAAAACATCAGGCTACACCGTCATAAATCTACAGCACCATAAGACAGGCAGCAACATCCACCAGCTGCCTGCTCTAGCTTCAGGGTGAGTGAGTGTAGGCAAATCATTGGGGTTATCAAGTGGGCTCTTCCTTCACCCATGTTTCGTTGAATTAGGCCCACGACACTCAGGAAGGTTCAAGAGTGTATTCCAGCGTCCCAGAAACACCCCCCTCTTTGCCCAGACTCAGCAGACCCAAGTCCACTACACTACTGCTGCTGTCACCTGCACCTTGTTATCAACAACACTACATTACATACACACTACCAACACTATCCCTTTCTATTCAGAACATGAAGTTACATGCTACATCTAAACCCTACCAAGTCACACATACTATGAAGTTTACATCCTACACTGCCCAAGCAGAGAGCAGATGCCCGACCAACTCAGCAGTCTGCATATCCACATTGTATCTGCTTAGGCAAAGCTAAGTCTGACTGGCCCTGCTGGCTTGTCTGGCAGCTTGTCATTGAATGCCAGGGCCACTCAGCTGTCCAGCCACCCTCAATGTTTATATAAGTCACACGATTAACCAGAGGACCCAAACAAGTTCTGACTTACTATGTTCACTCATGCTGCCAAGCTAATACTAACACAAGGCTGACCCAAACATGCTAGCAATCTGATGCTAGCATCTGGCTAACCCAAGAATGCTACCAAGCTAGTGCTAGCACAAGACTGACACAGGCATTCTACCAAGCTAATGCTAACACAAGGCCTACACAAGCATGCTACCAAGCTATTACTACCACAAGGCTAACCCAAACATGCTACCAAGCCAATGCTAACCCAAGGCCTACACAAGCATGTTACCAAGCTATTGCTAACACAAGACTAACTCAAGCATGCTACCAAGCTAATGCTAACACAGGGCTAGCTCAGGTAAGCTATCTACCTAGGCTACTTTGTGCCCCAGTTAGCATGTTTCCTCCTCATCCACAGACATTCACTAGCACCCATGGCTGCTTCTGACATAGTCTTAACTGCCTGCTTTAAACTCTGTCCATGGATGCCTAATTCACCAAGAAGTGCTAACATTGATCTGCCTACAAATCCTCTGCAACCTCAACAGGCTTCAATCGCACATTCCAACCTTGCTGCTCCACCTCAGCTGCCAGATCAGAATACTTGAGCATCTTCCTTTCATAAGCTTCATCTACTGCATCTTCCCATGGCACTGTGAGTTCCACAAAATACACAATCCACTGTGACTCTGGCCACAACAAGTGGCAGAGAGGAAGATGAGGGGAAAGATCAATGCCACCCTGGAGAACCCCTCTCACCCTCTCTACAATGAGCTGAGGATGATGAGGAGCAGAGCGCCTCAGACGTTCCTTTCTGCCTGCAGCCACGGGACTGTTCAACACCATCAGAGACCCCTGTGCCAGTCAGCCTTGACCCCCCCCAACCCTAACCCTAACCCTAACTCAACACACACACACACACACACACACACACACACACACACAATAACTTGCCCCCTAGATACAACTTCCATCTCCATCTCCCAAACCCCTACCCTCCACCCAACCTGCACAATCAATCACTTGGACCCAGGATCCTTAACCGGCACTAATAACTTGAACTCTTGACCTTTGACTCTTGCACAGGGACACTATGTACCTCAGGAATATATCCATGGTACTATCCAAATTGCATTTATTATTTGCATTTCTTTGCATTATTTGCACTCTCTCACACTCTCTATTGTCTCTATTGTTGTATATTATATTCACTACCTTTATTCTATGTTAGTAGGTTTTTCCTTTATTTCTTGTTATTTATTTATTACCTGTACTTGACTTACTTTACTTCTTTGGTATTGTCCGTCAATTGCTGCTGTGGCATCTGAATTTCCCCAAGGGGATCAATAAAGTGCTATCTTATCTTATCTACTGGCCTTGTAAGGTATTTTTGAGCAAATTGCAAACGAAAGGTTGCCACCCTACTTGCCAAATGCACCAGACCTTGCCCTCCCTGTTCCTTGGGTAGAAAAAGCCCTTGAGGCACCCAGTGGAATCTGTCCTAAAACAAATCTACTAGAACAGCTTGCAGTTTCTGAATCAGACCAGCAGGTGGCTCCATGCAGGCCAACCAATGCCACAGTGCAGAAGCTACCAAGTTATTGATGATAAGTGTCCTACCTCTAAAGGACATTTGTGGCAGCAACCATTTCCATTTCATCAACCTCCCCTCCATCTTCTCTAACACACCCTCCCAGTTCAACTGCTGCATCATCACCAAGATACATGCCCAGATACTTGATCCCATCTCTTTTCCACATTAAGCCTCCTGGTAAATTGGGGAGGCCACCACTTCAGTTCACAACTGCTAAAGCTTCACTTTTTCTCCAGTTAAAGTTTGCAGCTGAAATTATTCCAAAATCATTAACAGTTTTCTCAAATTTTTGTTTTTCAACAAGGACAATTACATCATCTGCATAAGCTGATAAAACAAGAGCTGTATTACAGTTTGGTAAAATCAGTCCTTCAATAGAAGCCCGTATTTTATGCAACAAAGGTTCAATAGAAATTGGATTGGAACAGCCTTGTCTAATACCTCTTTTCACTTTGAAGGGGGCGCTCAGCCCCCCATTGATTTTCAGCACACTCTCAATGTCTTGGTACAAAACCTTGATCATGGCAATGAAACCTGGGCTCAACCCAAAACGCTCCAGAGATTTCCAGAGGTAAAAGTGCTCAAATGTCTTTTCTTGGTCTAACAAAATGAGACCAACTTCCAAACCCAAAGAACTAGAGACTTCCAAAATATCTCGAATTAGAGACACGTTGTCTAAAATAGACCTACCAGGCACACAATATGTCTGGTCCTGATGAATAACTTGATCCATCACCCCCTTCAGTCTGTTAGCCAGAAGCTTATAGTCTGAGCAGAGGAGTGAGACGGGTTGCCAGTTCTTAATGTCCTGAAGGTCTCCTTTCTTCTGCAACAGAGTTAACACAGCTCTTCTGCAGCTTAATGGCAAAGACATTTCTTTAAGACTTTCATTTGAAACTGCCAACAGATCCTCACTGCAGCTCATTCCAGAAAGTCTTATAGAATTCCACTGGAATCTCTCTCTCCCCACCTTTACCCAGTTTGTGAATTGCCCTACAAGAGAGAAGAGGATTCTGGACTTACTGTATGCTAATGTTAAAGAGGCCTACAGCTCCATTGCCCTCCCTCCTCTGGGCAGATCAGACCACAACTTGGTGCAACTCCTCCCTCTCTACAAGCCTCTTGTCCAGCAACAGCCCCCCACCACCAAGACTGTGAGGCAGTGGTCAGAGGAGGCCTGCGCTGCTCTGCAGGCCTGCTTTGATGTAACAGACTGGGAGGTACTCTGCGAGCCGCATGGTGAGGACATTGATGCTCTCATGGATTGTGTCACAGGGTACATCAAATTCTGTGTGGACACCTGTGTTCCCCTAAAGACTGTTCGCTGCTTTGCAAACAACAAGTTTTGGGTCACCAAGGACATCAAGCCCATCCTGAACTTGAAGAAGAGGGCGTTTGTGTCACAGGACAAGGATGCAATAAAGGGGGCACAGAGACAACTGTCAGTGAAGTGCAAGGAGGGTAGGGACAACTACAGAAGGAAGTTAGAGCTGAAGGTGAAACAGAATAACACCAGAGAGCTATGGAGGGGAATGAGGAACATCACTGGCTTTAAGTCCAGCAGTCAGGTGATAGATGGCAATGTGGGTAAGGCCAATGAACTGAATTTGTTTTTCAACAGGTTCGATGCCTGCCCTGTGCTTTCCCCATGCCCTCCCACTCCCGAGCCTGCTGCAGCTACCTGCCCCCTCCCTCCTTTGCCTGCCCATGCTACGGATGTTAACCCCAGCCCTCCCCCACCGGCTACAGACACTGACCTGCAACCTCCTTTGCTTACCTCTGCCACAGCCGTCTCCAGCTCCATGATGACTATCTCCACTGACCAGGTGAGGAGAGAGCTGTGCCGACTACATCCGGCCAAGGCCGCAGGCCCTGACGGCATCGGTCCAAAGGTGCTCAAAGCCTGTGCCCCCCAGCTATGCAATGTGTTTCACCACATCTTCCAACTGAGCTTGAGGCTGGAAAGGGTCCCGGGACTATGGAAGACATCATGCATCATCCCTGTACCGAAGAAGGCGCGCCCCAGTGCCCTCGGTAAGTACAGACCTGTAGCACTGACCTCACACATCATTAAATCATTCGAAAGACTGGTGTTGGAGTATCTTCGGCCACTGGTTAAGTCCTCACTGGATCCCCTCCAGTTTGCCTACCAGCCTCAGATGGGAGTGGATAATGCCATCACCTACCTGCTCCACCGTATCTACTCCCACCTGGACGACCCGGGAGGCATTGTGAGAGTCATGTTTTTTGATTTCTCTAGTGCCTTTAATACCATCAAGCCGGTCCTGCTTGGGGATAAACTTACAGGGATGCAGGTGAATGCTCCCCTGGTGTCCTGGATTATGGACTATTTGACTGGAAGGCCGCAGTATGTACGTCTGCAGAACAGCATGTCAGATACAGCGGTGTGCAGCACGGGAGCCCCACAGGGTACTGTACTATCTCCTTTCCTCTTCACGCTTTACACCACAGACTTTAAATACAACACAGTCTCCTGTCACCTGCAGAAAATCTCTGATGACTCTGCAGTTGTGGGATGTATCAGAGGGGGGAAGGAGACCGAGTACAGGGCAGTGTTGGACAGTTTTGTCTACTGGTGTGAGCTAAACCATCTTGAGCTCAACATCAGTAAGGCCAAGGAACTGGTGGTGGACCTGAGGAGATCAAGGACTCCTGTCACCCGTTTCCATCCGGGGGGTGGCGGTGGAGGTTGTACAGGACTATAAGTACTTGGGTGTACACTTGGACAATAAGCTCAACTGGACTAAGAACTCTGTGGCTACCTACAAGAAGGGTTAGAGCCGGCTCTACCTCCTCAGGAAGCTCCGGTCCTTCGGCGTCTGTAGCACCATGCTGCAGATGTTTTATGAGTCTGTGGTGACTACTGCCATCTTTTTTGCTGTTGTGTGCTGGGGCAGTAGCCTAAAAGCTGCAACTCCAATAGAATCAGCAAACTTATCCGGAGGGCTAGTTCTGTTCTGGGAGTGGAGCTCAACACCCTTGCTGTTGTGACCGAAAGGAGGATGTTTTCCAAACTCCTCTCGATCATGGACAATGTCTCCCACCCCCTCCACGACACGCTGGCGGGACAGAGGAGCAAGTTCAGCAACAGACTGTTATCCATTAAGTGCACTACTGAGCGCCACAGGAAATCTTTCCTTCCTGTGTAAGTTGTACAACTCCTCTCCTTTTTGTCGAAGGTAGAGGGCACTTTGGACTGCAATAATTATTACCGGCTCATGTGCAATATGTAGTTGTGCTCATTTTCATGGATATTAAATGGTATCATGTTATCAAATGTCACACTGGTCACTTTATCTTTATCTTAGCTTTTTAACATTGGCTTTATTGTATTTTATTGTATTTTAATTATTGTAATTTATACATTATTGTACTTGTATTTTTGCACTGGTGGCACTTTGCACTTTATGGCACTCTACTAATATTTATTTTTTCTTGAACTTTTTAACCTGAATCTTGAAAATTGTGACTGAAACAATTTCCCCCAGGGATGAATGAAGTCTTCTGAATCTGAATCTGCCAGTCCATCAATGCCAGAGGCTTTACCCCCATCCATACTCTGTAGAGCTGCACACAGTTCTGACAGAACCAGTGGTTCTTCCAGCTCAAAGTTGTCCTCTTTGTAGACCTTAGGCAGAGCCTCAAAAAAGGAATCAAAAAGCTCTTCATCCTGCTGATGCTCACTACTATACAGTTTTGAGTAAAACTGTACTGCTCGTCTCCGTATCTCACTTGATTCTATGAGCTCCTGTCCTGTGGCAGAGCGCAGGACATGAACCTGCTCTGCCCATTCTATCTCCAGGTCAAAGAAGAATTTAGATGGTGCGTCCATCTGGTTTACACTCTGGAATCTTGGCCGGACCAACGCTCCTTGAGCTTTAGTGCCTAGTAGGTCTGCAAGGGCAGCTTTCTTGGATTTGAGGACTTCAATATGTCCTCGATTTCCTGTGGACTCTATTAACCCTTGAAGTTTCACTATTTCAATCCCTAGATCATATATAGATCTGGTAATGTCCTGTGTGACATGGAGAGTGTACTGTTGACAAAGCTGTTTTATCTCCACCTTGGGAGATAAAGTGGCAGAAGGAGCCCTCCCTGTGCCAACGCATAAGTGAATTCTGTGAACATTGGTGTGCCATTTTGAACAAATTTTCACTGGACTTGATGACACTATTGGTTGAACAAATGAAAAAAGAAATGGCAAGAATTGACCAAACTATTACAGAGAAATGCACTGCTCTCCAGCAAGCGATGAACGATGCTGCCAAGTTCAATGAACTTTTACAAACCAATCAGGAACAAATTGATAAACTGTATAATGAAATCAAAGAAAAGAAGATCAAGAAATTCAATTGAGATAAGAAAGACAAGGAGGAGGCAATAACCTATTTCTGGAAATTTCTGGAAAAATCCAATTCCCAGAAAATCTCCCCAGACCAGAAGTGGTAATGATAGTTGTACCTGGCAACGGACTCCACAAACTGATCAACTCTCGACTACAAGTGCATCATCATCCTCAAACGCACCACAGAGGCTACAACAGACGCGGCGGACCCACGCACGGAAGAGACGTCCCACCCGACGTGGGAAGAGGAGACGACCAGCAGAGGAGGCCAGCCACACGATCCCGCTTCAAACAACGGAACTGAATGTCCTTAATCTCTCTAGTAAGGAACTTAATGACTCATATCTCTTTACTTAACAAAGATTTAAATTATGTACCTACGGCTTAGAGTCTAGATTTTGAAACAGATTGATCTTTTCAAGCTTTTTAGGTGGATACGCCTTAGAGAATTTTTTCATGTACAAACCTCGGATACTGAGGAAAATAGGGATATTTTGGCCGCAAATAAACAATTTAAAGGAAGGAGTTGTTTTGTGCCACCTCCTAATCGTAATCCCTCAACTGACACCTTTTGTAGACTAGTTGAGGATTATATAAATGCTCTTTTACAGGATAAGCACCTTTACAAGGGTTACTCTAACCTCACAAAAGATGAAAGACAAGCACTCCTAGATCTACAGTCTGACAACACCATTATTATACGCGAGGCTGATAAAGGTGGTGCAGTTGTTGTAATGAATAGGTCAGACTACACACAGGAATGTTATAGGCAACTTAGAGATACTACATTTTATGAAAAATTACTACATAACTCCACACCTGACTTTATAACAGTTGTAGTTGATTTCTTAGTGAGGTTCTCAAATAGTGGAGAGATTACTAACAAGGAGTTTGATTTTTTGGTTAATAAACATCCGGTATTTCCGGTTTTCTACACTCTGCCTAAAATCCACAAGGACTCTAAAACACCACCTGGACGTCCAATAGTCACTGGTATCAATTCTTTAACTTCCCCCATTTCTACTTTTGTTGATTTTTTCATTAAACCTCTTGTAGAGGAGCTACCCTCTTATGTGAAGGAATCAGGTGACATGATAACTTTTGTGGAATCAGTTGGACCGATTTATGAGGAGACTTTTTTGGTTACCCCTGATGTTGAGTCATTACTGTATATACAAATGTTCCACATGATGGCAGTCTCCAGGCAATGGAGCATTTCCTTAAGACTCGTTCCCCTGATGCAACTCCCTCCAACTTTTGTCTTTTGTCCCTGGCCAAATTGGTTCTTACTCATAATTATTTTATGTTCCAAAACGATTTTTTTCTACAGAATCGAGGCACATCAATGGGCTCAAACATGGCCCCCTCTTACACCTGCCTCTATGTTGGCTACTTTGAACTCACACAAGTCTTTAATCCTGTTAATAATCCTTTTCTACTCAATATTATCACCTGGAAGAGATATATTGATATTTTCATGCTTTTTCATGGTACCGAGGATCAGCTGATTGCTTTCTTTTCATTTCTAAATGCATGCTCTGAATACCTCAAATTCACAATACATTATGACATATACAAGGTCAGCTTTCTTGATCTCTTGATTATCCGAGATAGTGATAATCTGTTATATACAGACCTCTATAAGAAACCCACAGACCGTAATAGCTTGCTAAAAGCTGATAGTCATCATCCTCTTCCCCTAAAAAATTGTTTGCCGTATAGTCAACTATGTAGAATCAAAAGAATCTGCAAAAAAACAGTCGGCTTCAATCGCCACATAACAGATGCTCTTTAGATTCAGGCAAAGAGGTTATTAGAACACACAGATTACCAGCGCTGTGGAAAAAAATTCTAAATACATCAAGATTTGAACTTTTCCACAGAAAAAGACAAAAAAATTATCATTCTGTCATTTTAACAACAAAATATTCCAAATGTGCGCAACAATTTAAAAAGATCATATTGGTTCATACTTAAGTCTGATAAGTCCCTTGGTAATCTTTTTACAGAGCCACCTTTGGTTGTTTTTTCTCATTTTCCGAACCTTAAAGACAAACTTATCAGCTCTGATTTGGCTCCTCAAGTGGTGTCCTCACAACGTTTACTTGCTCCAATAACAGATGGGAACTACAGATGTAATTCTTGTGCTCAGTGCAATAGAACATACAAGTGTGATTACTTTAAACATCCCCATTCTGGACAAAAGATCCGTATTCGTAGAGTCATCACATGCTCGTCCAAATCTGTTATTTATTTGATTACATGTCCTTGTGGATTGGCTTATGTTGGACAGACAAAAAGACAATTAAAGGTACGAATAGCCAAACACTGTAGTACTATAAGGTGTAGAAAGGTAACCTATCCAGTAGCCTCACATCCTCTCTTCGTTATATAGGAATTGAGAAGGTTGACCTTCCAAGACGGGGTGGCGACCTGGATTCTCTAGCAGCCTGGATCCATAGATTGAAGACCCTGGCTCATCTCGGCCTCAATGTAGAATTTGACCTCAGACCTTTCCTGTAGTTTTCTTTTATAGGCCTATCTTACATATCTTATATTTTTCATGCAGGTCTATTCCTGATAAATTGTTATTGATTCGTTTCCTATTGGTTGTAAATATATGCCCTCATATGTATACACTGACTTAATGGGCATTACTTATGTAATATGATGATATTTTTGTCGGTATGCACTATTGAATCCTCTACTGTTGTAGACTTAGTACTTTTTTCTCTTTATATTTACTTAATTGCATACGCATTTTAAAACCTTTCTATTGTTTTCTCTATTCTGTGTATCTTCATATTGAAATGCATGTGAACAGCCTCTCTAGACATTCTAGCTGTAGGCTTACGCTGATTACCCTGTGACGTCATTTATTTGGAACACCTGTTTTGTTGAGTATATATGTCACTGAGACGCTGTGATTTCTTTATCCTGAAGAAGGCATTATGTGCCGAAACGTCGATTAAATTCTACTTTTGCATCGGAGTTACGAGTGTGCAGCTTCTCCCTTCTTTTGATGTTTATGTCCTGTAAGCCAGCACCTCAACAACATAGGTGTGCGTTTTTTCTTTTTCTTTATCTCCACCTTCCCACAGTCCCACCACTGCCTCAATGACGTAAAATATGGCTTTTTGGTTTTAAAAATGTTCCAAAAGAAACTGAAAACCTCCTTAAAATTAACATCACAAAGTAAAGCAGTGTTAAGATGCCAATATGCACTCTTTGGTTTGATGTTTGCAATCAAAACATTACAAATGACCAGGGAATGATCAGTAAAACCTACAGGTATCATTTTACACATTTTAAAAACACAAAAATTGTGTTTAAAACAATAAAACCTGTCTAATCTAGCCAAACAAATTAAATGTTCTCTAGTATGAGGCCATGTATACTGTCGTTTATCATTATTCAATCTTCTCCAAATATCTACCAAGTCATCATTTTGCTGACTCATTGCACGCTGTGATGCAATGTGAGGTTCAACATGATTCCTATGTAAACAATGATTTTGAGTACAATTAAAATCTCCTCCCAAAAATAAAAAATAATCAGAATTATAAATATTCAAATGATTACTTAGAATCTTTAAAAACTATACTCTGCTAGACCCTATAGTAGGAGCATATACATTTATAAAAAATAACTGTAAAACACTCAAACTTTGCCGTAACCACCGTGAGCCGGCCCTCCACCTCTTGTTCTAACTCATAGGAAATAGGTGTGAAGCTCTTAGAGAAGAGAATGCCAACTTCTCCACCTATTGAGTTCTTATGGCTCATAGCAACCTCTCCATCCCACTCTGTCCTCCAGTCAGTTTCATTTACACTGTCACTGTGTGTTTCTTGTACAAACATAACATCAATACCTTTCAGCTTTATAAGTTCGTACACAAGTGCTCTTTTTCTTACATTTAGATTCAGAGTACCTACTTTGAAATCATTCATGGCAAAATGGATGAAAATCATAAAACATGCCAGTAACTTAAAATTGGGACAAAACTTGTTAAGCTGTTTCACCATCATCATCATTGTTTAGTTCCTGTCTGAGTTTTTGAACTATTTTCTTTAATCTTTCCTGGTCTGTAAAGCCTGTTTTTCCTTACTCCTCATCTGGGACCTGGCTGAATCAAAGAATGATTCCATATCTGAGAAACAGTCTTTTAGTCTCACACCCTTCATGTTTTTCATTTTTTTGTAGGAACTGTTAATTTTTCCTATTCCATAAGCACGTGAACCTTTACAGTTATCAGATATCTTGGTATTGGATCCTAATTCACTTTCACTATTAGCAGAACAGTCTTCTTCCCTCCCAAACCCACCCGACGAGCCCATGCCCACTGACCCCGGGATGTCCCCCCCCTAAAGTCTGGCTAGCCAGTTGCCAACTGCATGAGTGGGACCCGACACCGCCATTGACCTGCCTGGTGACTGTCCAGGGACAACCACTGCAAGCTGTCCTGGATTCAGGAAGTTCCGTCACTCTGGTCAGGCCTTCTACTTTACCCCCCAATTTTTTGATGACTGGAACCATTCCTGTCTCTTGTGTGCATGGTGACATACGTCAAGTGGAGGCCACCCATCTGTCCATGGGAGGAGCACCCGGAGTGTGGCCCTTGACAGTGGGCCTCCTGGAGAATTTGCCAGTTCCCTTGCACCTAGGACGGGACTGGCCAGGCTTTCCAGAAGCGTATGCCGCCGGCCAGAAAAGCCCAGCGTCAGGCCTCCACCAATAGCTACAGATGACGACGTTCAGGGCTGTCCAGAAAGATGCCTGCCCTCATGGCTGAAGGGGAGGAAGCCGACTTTGAAGGTGAGTCTCACCCCCCCAAAGTTGTCTCTCCTAATGTTGTCTCTGACTTTGCCCAACAGGTCACCAGGGAAGGCTCCTTTGCCCGGGACCAAAAAGAGGACGCCCGCCTCAAGAACTGCTGGAACCAGTTCTAGCTAGTAGAAGGGAAACCAAGGGGGGATGGCCACCTCCCCTCTCAGTATTTTAAGATCCATAATGGTCTCCTCTACTTTTATACCCAGTGCAGGGGAGAGACCATTTATCTGTTGGTAGTGCCCCGGACCAAGGTTCCGCTGGTCCTGGAACTGGCTCACTCCCATCCAATGGCCGGCCACCTGGGCATTGACGTCCCATTTGAAAGAATCGGGATGGACTTGATGGGACCGCTGCCAAAGTCGGCCAGGGGACACCAGTATATCTTGGTCATCATGGACTACGCCACTAGGTACCCAGAAGCGATACCCCTCAGGAAAGCCACCTCCAAGGTTATAGCCCGGGAGCTGTTCCAGCTTTTCAGCCAAGTTGGCATCCCAAAGGAAGTGCTGACGGACCAGGGCACCCCCTTCATCTCACGGCTCATGTCTGACCTCTGCTCTGTCTTCCAGGTGCAGCACCTTTGGACCTCAGTGAATCACCCACAAACCCTGAAAGATATGCTACGCCGGGTGGTGACGGAAGATGGCCGAAACTGGGACCTCATGCTCCCTTACATCCTGTTATCCGAGAGGTTCCCCAGGCTTCTACCGGGTTTTCCCCCTCCGAGCTCCTCTTCAGACGGCAGCCCCGGGGGGCTCCTCGATGTTGCCAGGGAAGCCTGGGAGCAGCAGCCTTCTCCCTACCGCACCATAGTCGAGCATGTCCAAGAAATGAGGGAACGCATCGAGCAGTGATACCCCTGGTCTGAAAACACCTCGAAAAGGCTCAAAGAACCCAGCAGCGAACCTACAACCGGCCAGCTCAACCTCAGGAGTTCCAGGCGGGTGACAAAGTGTTACTGCTGCTGCCCACAGTTGACTGTAAGTTCCTAGCCCCGTCAACTATAAGGTCAGACAGCCCGGACGACGTAAGCCCTTACAGATATATCATGTCAATCTGCTTAAACGCTGGTCAGAGCCTGCCCCAGTCCTGACTGCCTCCATACTTACCTCGTCCTTCTCGGCGAACAGCTGCTCCCCCACCAACGTCTCTTTGAAGTCGACAACCAATTCCAGGATGTCTTCTCTTCAACCCCTGGTCGAACAAACGTCATCCAGCACGATATACGCACCCCTCCCGGGGTCGTGGTCAAGCAGCAGCCCTACAGGGTCCCAGAATCACGGCGGGCGGCCACTGAAGAGGACGTGGAACGCATGAAACAATTGGGAGTGATTGAGGAGTCACACAGCCCTTGGTCCAGCCCTGTTGTGATGGTGCCAAAGCCTGCTGGCACCCCCTGGTACTGTAATGACTTCTACTACCCCATGCCTCGAGTGGATGACCTCATGGAGCATCTGGGGAAGGCCACCCTGGACCTGACAAAAGGGTATTGGCAGGTGCTCCTGAGACGGCGTTCATCACCCCCAGTGGCCTCTACCAGTATCGGTTCTTCCCTTCGGCTTGTATGGGGCGCCCGCCACCTTCCAGCGACTGATGGACATCATTTTGTGGCCACATTCCCACTTCACTGCAGCCTACCTGGACGATGTGGTCAACCACTCTGAAAGCTGGGAAGATCATCTACAACGTGTCCGTCTGGTGCTGGACAGTCTCCGGAAGGCTCGGTTGACTGCCAACCCCCGCAAAAAACTTTCACTCCTCTATCTATCTATCTATCTATCTATCTATCTAACTATCTATCTATCTCTATCTATCTCTCTCTCGCTCTATCTCTCTCTCTCTCCACTTATAATCCACAGCTGAAAAGCAACAAGTTCCCGCTCCTTCTCTGGAAAAGAAAGGCATTCTGGAAAATGTAGTAAATCACTAACTGCAGTAGAAGCAGACAAGGCAGGTTGAGGGAAAGTGGGTTCAGCAAAACAGTAAATGACTCTTCATCACTAAATAACTGCTGATGAGGAGATCTGACAGGAAGAGGAGGAGGAGTTTCCCTTCCATGTGAATGTAATTAAAGGTGAATGTAATATGAAGTGAATGTAATGTAAGTAAAGTCACCATGGACAGGGAGCTGGGCTCCTCCAGATACTGCTTCAGACTGAGGCTCTTCCCATTCACCTGGAGAGGGAAAAGGAGGAGAAGTCAGGGAGGATTCACTTCTGATGTTCTAGGACTGAAACAGGAATAATACTGATAACTGGAGGATTATTATCAATATCCCATATATCTGTTTAGGTTTTACTTTGTTTTGGAATATTACTGGAAATACTGACATCTGCCTGTTCCTCTAGTTCGGTTCTCCAACAGCAAGTCAGACAGGCAGACTGCTGGATTGGCTGAACTAACAGTGTTTTAAACAGGATTGGCTGAACTAACAGTGTTTTAAACAGGATTGGCTGACCTAACTGTTTTAAACAGGATTTGCTGAACTAACAGTGTTTTAAACAGGATTTGGTGAACTAACAGTGTTTTAAACAAGACTGGCTGAACTAACAGTGTTTTAAACAGGACTGGTTGGAACTAACAATGTTTTAAACAGGATTGGCTGGAACTAACTGGATTTTAAGAACACTTCCCCACATCTCTTTGTTAGAAACAAATCTTGTATTATAGATCCAGATGATCCACTACCTGCAGGTGAGTACAGATCCTCCTGAGGACGTCATAGACGCTGTCTCTGGACAGCAGGGACACAAACACATACTGCAGAGACAGAGACAGAATATCAACACCAGAGAGAGAGAGAGACAGAGAGACAGAAAGACAGAGAGAGAGACAGAGACAGAGAGAGAGAGACAGAGAGAGACAGAGAGAGAGAGAGAGAGAGACAGAGAGAGACAGAGAGACAGAGAGAGAGAGACAGAGAGACAGAGATAGTGACAGAGAGACAGAGAGACAGAGAGAGAGAGACAGAGAGAGCCAGTGGAATACAACCACCGTAAAGACTGTCAATCATCTGTCAATCATCTGTCAATCATCTGTGTGTTCCTGACTGACCATTTGCACTGTGCTGATCTTTGTACATAGACATACTGTACATACTACAGAACAGATACATTTAAATACTTCAAAAAAAAAGTTGCACTGTTTACACAGTTCTCACTTTGTATGTTTGTATTTATATTTTTTAACTGCAATGTCCACATTTTTCTATTTTTATTTTAAGTTATCTTTACTTATCTGTATATATATATTTTTTTTTAACAGCAAAATCAAAATTTTTCTGTTTGTACTTTTAAGTAAATTTTACCTATTCTTATTTATATATTTGATTGCAATCTTACAATGTTACACAGCTCTGTTTACACATTTCTTTATTCTAGAAGATCTTTACTTATTGTACGTACATTTTTGTTTTTATTTCACACTTGCTTTGGCAATGTAAACGTATGTTTCCCATGCCAATAAAGCCCCTTTGAATTGAATTGAATTGACAGAGAGAGAGAGAGAGAGAGAGAGAGAGAGACAGAGAGACAGCAACAGAGAGAGAGAGCACCATAGAGAAACCAGGTGGCTGATTCTGCCTATAACACCCAAAGATTGAACATGTTTTAAATTCGATAAAACATCACTGAAAACAGTGCTGATGGAAAATATTCTGATTGATTAGTTATGCCTGGCCCTGACTGTTGTGAGTGAATGGAGGTTTGGATCACAGTACAGTTAACCCTCAGACTCCACTAGATGGCCTCAATGTGTTGTTGCTGCTCCACAGAGGGCTTTTATTGTGAAAGAGGAGCAGAGGGGGAGTGTCTGGAGCAGATTCATCAACAGGCAGAAGTATATCCATTTTTCACTCTGTGCACAAATATAAAAAAAAGCTTGAATGGAGCTCAAAGCACTTTGAGCTGCATGTTGTGTATGAAAGGTGCTATACAAATAAAGGTTATTATATTATTATTATTAAAAGCTTGATACAAACTACAGCCAGACACAAGGAAGGTACAGTAATCTGTCTGTCTCTCTGAAAATGTATTGAAGCCTGTGTGGATCGCCATTCATTTTGATTCTAGATTTTTATTACACAAAGGATTGCAACATCAAATCCTGTGTATTGGTAAATGGTATTGTATTCTGTAGTATCCTGTTGTATTCTGTGCTGTGTAGTACTGTGTAGTACTGTGTAGTACTGTCCTGTACCTTCTGTCCAGTGTCAGTAGTGATAGCCAGGCCATTGGGCACCAAACCCGCCGTCTTGTGCTTCTTCACCAGCCGGACCGACACCACCGGTATGGCAACCTGGAAACACCGACGGCAAGAAAAATACAGAAATGAAGCCACAACATTTTCCACCGCCTCAGCTACAGTGGAGCTGCTCTTGAGCAAGGCACTGAACCTCCAACTGTTCGGTGGCCAACAGTAGAAGGCTGAGGTTGTACCGCAAACACTGTAACACACTGTGACAAACTGTCACACACTGTAAAACGCTGTGACACACACTGTAAAACATTGTAACACACTGTAAAACACTGTAACACACTGTAAAACACACATTATGATGTATCTTCACAAACTGTAAAACACTGCCACACTATCACACACTGTAAAACACTGTAAAACACTGCCACACACTGTAACACACTGTAAAACACTGTAAAACACTGCCACATACTGTAACACACTATCACACACTATGGAACACTGTCATACACTGACACACACTGTCTCACTCTAAAACACTGACACAAACTGTAACACACTGTAACACACTGTAAAACACCGTAAAACACTGACACAAACTTTAACACACTGACACACACTGTAAAACACTAACACACTGATACACACTGTAAAACACTGACACACACTGTAAAACACTGTAACACACTGACACACACTGTAAAACACTGACACACACTGTAAAAAACTGTCACAAACTATAACACTGTAAAACACTGTCACAACCTGTAAAGCACTGACACACACTAAAAAAACTGTTACACACTGTAAAACATTGTAACACACTGTAAAACACTGCAATATACTGTAAAATGCTGTCACACATTGTAACACACTGTAAAACACAAACTATGACATATTTTCACAAACTGTAAAACACTGTCACACACTAACACACTGTAAAACACTGACACACACTGTGAAACACTGACACACACTGTAAAACACTGTCACAAACGATAAAACACTGTAAAACAGTGACACACACTGTCACACTGCCATACACTGTCACACTGTAAAACAGTGACACACACTGTCACACTGCCATACACTGTCCCACTGTAAAACACTGTCACAAACTGTAAAACACTGTAAAACACTGTCACAAACTATAAAACATTATAAAACACTGTCACAAACAGTGTTGGGGTAACGCGTTACAAAGTAACACTACTGTCAGGTAGTGTAGCCGCTGGTGCGTGTCTGCGAGTGTAAGGAGTGCATTTACCAAGCGCTGTCCGCAAACAGTGACGCTTCTCCGTCACAACTACACTACACTAAACTGAACTGAATTAAGCTAAACTAAGCTAAGCTAAGCTAAGCTAAACTAAGCTAAACTTAGCTAAACTAAACTAATCTAAACTAAATTTAGCTAAATTAAGCTAAACTAAACTTAGCTAAAGTAAACTAAGCTAAGCTAAACTAAGCTACACTACACTAATCTAAACTAAGCTAAACTTAGCTAAACTAAACTAAGCTAAGCTAAGCTAAGCTAAGCTACACTACACTACACTAAGCTAAACTAAGCTAACCTAAGCTAAACTAAGCTAAGATAAACTAAGCTACACTACACTACACTACACTAAGCTAAGCCTACCTAAGCCTCTGCAGCTCCCTCTCCTGCTGAACCCAATACCTGCTTTCACACAAACCAGCTGTTAAAATGACAGCAGATTGATTCAACATGACAGTCCAGACACACAGGTTAAACCCTGACCTTTGACCCCAAACGGAGCAGGGTTTAATCTTGACCGGAGTGGTTTTGTGGGTCGACCCTAAAACACTGACCTTTGACCTGCTACTGGTAAAAAGGAGGCGGAGCTGAGACAGACTGACGGCGTCTTCACCCACCTTGATGTCTTTACCGAAGAGGTTGGCATAGAAACAGAGCCAGTTCCTGGAGATGTAGAGCCGTCCCTGCAGCAGGATGTCTCTTAGCAATGCACACGAATACACTGGAGAGCAAGACAGGACAGCAGTGAGACAGGTTGACTGGAGAGCAAGACAGGACTGCTGTCCCGTCAGCAGGTTGACTGGAGGAGAGACAGAGACAGAGCAGAGAGACAGGTTGACTGGAAGAGAGACAGGTTGATTGGAGGAGAGACAGGTTGACTGGAGGAAGACGGTTGACTGGAGGAGAGACAAAGCAGAGAGACAGGTTGACTGGAGGAGAGACAGGTTGCAGGATGGAGGAGAAACGGTTGACTGGAGGAGAGACAGGTTGACTGGAGGAGAGACAGGCTGACTGGAGGAGAGACAGGTTGACTGGAGGAGAGACAGGCTGACTGGAGGAGAGACAGGTTGACTGAAGGAGAGACAGGCTGACTGGAGGAGAGACAGGCTGACTTGAGGAGAGACAGGTTGACTGAAGGAGAGACAGGCTGACTGGAGGAGAGACAGGCTGACTGGAGGAGAGACAGGTTGCAGGATGGAGGATCTCATGTCTCAAACATCTGAACATGAAACTGACTGAAATGTTCATCAAAGTCAGAGAGCTGGAAAAAAACTGAGTAAAACAACAGTTTTAGTCGACTCATGTATTATGAATGTGTATAATAAGTATAATAAGTATAATAACTATAATAAATATAATAAATATAATAAATATAATAAATATAAGTATAATAAGTACAATAAGTTCAAGTTCAAGTAGTTTGTTGTCATATGCGTTAAAAAAAGCAGTGCATTCCAATGCAATGAAAAACTTGTGCTCTGACTACTAAAAAAATACTGTATGGCAATCATACAACTATACAATATACACTATACACTAGGGATGGGAATTGATAAGATTTTATTGATACCAATGCCATTATCGATTCTGCTTATCGGTCCGGTTCTTTATCGATTCCCTTATCGATTCCCGATCAATTTTCTGTGTGGAAAAAAAAGTAGGCCTACACAGGTTTTCAGTGTCAACACAGCTGTTTTATTATCTCTTGAGTCTGAACACAGTGTAGAATGTCTGCCTGATAACATTTGAACAAATTACAATGCTCCTTTTCTTAAAATGATATAACTTGGAAAACAAATAAGATGGTTAGATGGTTACCCTAAGATATTTCAACATATTGCTGGTGTTTCCACCCTGGCTGCGTTCACACATAGCGTTTTATCCCCAACCGCCAGCGCCCTTTTCTCATTAAAAGTAATGGGAAGCGGCAGCAAGGCGCACAAAAGGCGGCCGCTCCCGAAAAGCGCTGCAGCGGCGTTTTTTTCATCAGAGCGGAGTGCTTTCAAAAGTTGAGAAATGTTCAACTTTTCAGAAAAGCGCCGGGTGACGTGAACCGCTTTTTCCCAGCTGACCAATCGCGATGAAAGAGACGCTGGCCGTTTCCCATAGCAACAACAAATATGGAGAAAGTGAAAGTGCCGGTGGAGAAATGGGACGTTGTAATAAGCGAATTTCCGTTACCGCAACAGCGATCATAAAGGCAGTAAGGATTATACTAGGCATGTATTGGAAATATCTGGTAAGCCTTTGCTTGTTGCACAACATTGTTCTGTTCTGTCTGCTAGAAGTGCTAACCAGCCGGTTAGTGAGCTACAGTGAGCTAGCAGCCGCTCGGATAACCGGCCGGTCAGTGAGCTAGCGGCCGCTCGGATAACCGGCCGGTCAGTGAGCTAGCAGCCGCTCGGATAACCGGCCGGTCAGTGAGCTAGCAGCCGCTCGGATAACCGGCCGGTCAGTGAGCTAGCAGCCGCTCGGCTAACCGGCCAGTCAGTGAGCTAGCAGCCGCTCGGCTAACGTCAGGTGACGTTGCCGTGATCCGTTTCTTATTTCTCCACATCAAAAAACGCTGTGTGTGAACACAGAAATGATCATTTTACAGACGTTACAAGTAGCACTGTTGTCATCTTTCTTCGTGAAATGAAGCCACGCTTTGGACCGTTTCTTCCTCTCAGCCATGACTCCTTCTTGTTGCAAGTTTCCAGCAGCGTAGACGCAGAGTTTGACATCATGACGCATGAGTTTTTGCAATGCGCATGCGCAACTGTCAGAAAAACATGCCGGCATCGATAAAAGGAATTGATAACCTCGGAGGCATACGATTCCGATGGATCAGACAATTTGGAACCGGTTCTCAACTGGAACCGGTTTTCAATTCCCATCCCTACTATACACACCATACACCATACGCAGACACACATATTAACAGAAACACATATCTATGATCTACACACAAATATACTCCATGTATATACACATACACACCCACGTATCCATCCAAGTAAACATATACACCCGCCATATGTACACATATAAACACTGACTTCAGCAACATAAGAAAAAGCAGTATAGCTGTTATCTGTACACATGAGTGCAAGTCGAACATCGCACAAAGAAGAGCAGTTATGACTCACTACTGCCTGTTAATGAGTCTTACTGCCTGTGGATAAATGCTGTTTTAAAGTGTGTGGTGTGTGCCTTTATACCGCGGTAACTGTCCTGATGGTAGTAATGTAAATAGATGATGACCTGGATGAGAGTCGTCTGTAATGATGTCCTGTTCCCTCTTCTTACAGCGGATGGTAGATTTCTGACATCGCTGCCTCTTATTCTAGAAGCCTGACTAATAACTCTGTTCAGCCGCTTCGGATCTTTTGCAGTCATGCTATCGAACCATGCTACTAAGCTGCCAGTGAGAATGCTTTTGATGGTGCACCGGTAAAATTCACCAGAGTTTTGGTTGACATACCAAATTTCTTGAGACATCTAAGAAAGAAAAGCCTTTGTTGAGCTTTCTTTAGTATAGAGTTGACAGACAGGTGAGAGAGTCGGAGATCTGTATTCCTAAGAACTGAAATGAGTTTCTACGCTCAACAGCCGTGTGGCTGGCTTTATTCTTCCTAAAATCTATGATGATCTCTTTTGAATAATAACTATAATAAGTGTAACTAGAAAAGGTTAAATTTTCTGAAGAAAATTTGTGGGCTTGCTTCAGCAAGACAGGTTGAAGACAGTTGAATTCATGACAAAGTGTTTAAAAGTCTGTACATTTTGAGTATTTTGATCTGGTGTTTGCAGTAGTAGCTCTTATAGTTATAGTTGTGCAAATCTATAAACCAGCTAGAGTGGAGTAGAGAGACTGCTGAAACTGTAGTAGCTGCAGTAGTAGTAGTACTACAGCACTAGAAGTTTCACTGTTTGAAGTAGTTAAAATGTGTAACTGAACAGTAGTAGGAATGCTACTACTAGGTAATACTACTAGTAGTAGTAGTAGTAGTAGTATTAGAAGTAGTAGTAGTAGTAGTAGTAGCAGTAGTAGTAGTAGCAGCAGCAGTAGTTGTAATGGAAGTAGAATCAGTCATTGTACATGTAATGGTAATTACACCTGTGTGTGTGTGTGTGTGTGTGTGTGTGTCTCTCTGGCTTTTTAAAGGTTGTAGTATTATGGGTTGTAGTAAAAGCAGCAGCTGTAATATCACGAGTAGAAGTAATACAATCAGCAGTAGTATAAAAAGCTTCAAGCTTGGTGGTGTGAGGAGACAATGTTACTCACAGGATTTGAACCCACAATCTTTTGCACTGCAGACCTTTTCACTAACCCTAAGCTACTAAGTCCACTGGATAACACTGGAGGAAGCGCTCTCTCTCTCTCTGTCTCTCTCCCTCTGACTACAGTGGCAAAAGAGAAAACAATTCAATATTTCACAGAAAACTACGGAGCCCGCAACTGGCCATTGGGAGAGAAAAAAAGTTATATTGAATCCACAATTTACTGTAACGTGTGCACGTTTTAGTTAATTTGTGCGCACGAAATACAATTCGTTCCCTCAATTTCCTTAAACTGTGTATTTTAGAAAAAAATGCAACTTAAAAGGTACCTTTTAGGTATTGCAGATAGGGTTAGTAAGGATTTGGTATGTTAATATCCATTGTCTGTTTACACTGAATAGGCATATCCCCAAATATTGCAACATATTTAGCCACTTAACCTTCAGGCCATGTAAAGGGAGGGAGGGAACGAACTGTATCTCGTGCGCACAAATAAACCAAAACGAGGGCTCATTTTAACTAGATCGAGGGAACGAATTGTATCTTGTGCGTACGAATAAACCAAAACGAGGGCTCATTTTAACCAGATCGAGGGAACGAATTGTATCTCGTGCGCACAAAAAAAGAAAACGAGAGCTCGAACTGCATATTGTGCGCACGTTACAGTAAATTGTGGCCACGACATAAATAATTTTTCTCCCGATGGCCACTCCCAGGCTCCGTAGAAAACGGAAAAGGTAGGTCCTTTCTTTGTCGTTACTGATTGGATGTATTCGTTGTCACTCAAGGAAGTGGGACCAGAGCAATGGCTTTGAGAGATGCATTCCACTGGTTCAAATTACAGAAAACAGTAACAGAAAATAACACTTCTGGTTTGGGCATTTAGCCTTCAAAATAAAAGCGCAATATTTTAAACATGTATAAATTGTCAAATTCAGTAAGTGAGCACCCATATTAATGTTTGATGTCAAAATAATAATGAAAAATGCCATATTATGTGCCATTTTTAACTATAAACGCTGCATATATTATACTTTTTGATATTTCTGACTGAACACTGTACAGTTTACCTTTCATTTATCAACAGCACAATTTCTATGTCAAAACACTCCTGCAGACCTGTACGTCCACTACACACTAACGTTTAGACTCAAGCTGTTGAGCAAGAAAAGTCATGCTAGGCCCTGTTCTGTTAATTCGAACCAGCGGAACGCATCTCTCAGAGCCATTGCTCTGGTCCCACTTCCTGTTGCCTTACATCCAATCAGTAACGACAAAGAAAGGACCTACCTTTTCCATTTTCTGTGAAATGTTGAATTGTTTTCTCTTTTGCTGTTGTGTTTTGTGAAATGTTAATTAGTTTTGTGATATGTTAATTTGTTTAGTGAAATGTTGTTTTGTGAAATGTTAATTAGTTTTGTGAAATGTTAATTAGTTTTGTGAAATGTTGTTTTGTGAAATGTTAATTTGTTTTGTGAAATGTGTTTTGTGAAATGTCAATTTGTTTTGTGAAATGTGTTTTGTGAAATGTTCATTAGTTTTGTGAAATGTTCATTTGTTTTGTGAAATGTGTTTTTTGAAATGTGTTTTGTGAAATGTTCATTTGTTTTGTGAAATGTGTTTTGTGAAATGTTGTGCTTTGTGAAATGTTGTTGTGTTTTGTCAGTTGTTGTGTTTTGCACTTCATGGCCACCGTATCTGCCTCTCTCCCACCAGCCAGCAGGTGTTCTGGATCCTTTACAGTTTTTTACGATTGCTAGCAACCTTTTATCAGTTCTGTAGTCACATTTTCATAACTCTTAACACAGTTAGCACAACATCGGTCTGTTGCAGGCCATACCGTTAACACATTTCTTGTTCCTTTGACACAAAATGCATTCAGTGAACACATTTTAAAAACTCTTGAATTTCTTTTACACACAAGCTCAACCAAGACCAAAACTATGGATTTTACTGCCAAATTTACAAATGCTTTCACACTGTATGTCAGAACAGATAACCTCATGTTCTAAACCTAACTTATAGGCTACTGTTGAAGTGAACAGCAGTTCACATTGTATATTGAAACACAAATATATGTCCTATATTTTTTTATTGCTATTACGTAAGAAACAGCTGATTGAAGTTATGCAAATAGACCAATCACAGCTGAACACTGCCAGGGGTGGATAAGGCACGCCAAAAGATACTTCCCAAGGTGCATAGCCAGAGAAAATATAAGGAGTGATGTGGACGAGAACATGTGGCCAAATGCAGAAGACCGGGTAGATTAGAAAAGGACTGTGTATTTATTTTTTTTTTCTTCTGTGCCTTTCTCTTTTTGTATATTTTATTTTTACACAACTGTAACCAGCAGCGATATTGCAGATTTTTGTTGATCTCTTGAAGTAATTTCCTATTGCAAATACTGTAAAGCCTTTACTGCAGCAATTCTGTCACTTATTCCTTTTTCATATACTGTACATTCTATAAAGTAAAGATGAGTCATTCACTTTTGATATAGAATGTTTGCAAAAAAGAAGATAAAAATGCATACATTTACTACACTCAACAAAAGAAAAATGTAGAGTGACTTCAAAAGAAACTGCAGTGCGAAAAACAATTGACTATCAATATACTGTCTATTGTATAAGGGTAGAACTGACATATGTAAAGTAATGCATTGTCTGTAATACCATCTACTGTTAGTATTTTGTATGTCATTGTGCTGTGATTGACTAAATGTTCCTGTTGGAAGAAAACATGTGCTAGAGTTTTGAAAGAATTATTTGATTTTGAGACATGTTTGCAGTGTTTTGGTAGAGTTAGTGTATTTTGACAAAGTATTCTTGCATTTAGAAAATTAGTGTTGGTGTTTAGTTTACAATATGTGATTTTGACCCTAAAATTAACTGTTTTGCCAACTGTGTGTTGTAGGTGAGTTGGTGTGTGAAGAGTTTAGAAAAAGTATTATAAGTATTGAAAAACGCTTGCTAGCGATCGTAAAAAACTGTAATCACACACTCTTTACAGAAGGAAAAAAAGAGTTTGTTTTGAAAGTGGAATACTCTGAAACAAACGCCCCTAGCTCAAAAACTACACATGCTATCACAGATAGATATTACATTGTCAGAGAGAGGAGAAGTAGGAGATCATTTTGGTGTGTAACATGTCTATGTAGTGTTAAATTTGTGGAAATGACTACAGTTAAAAAGAAGAATTCTGTTCAAAATCGACACAAATACTATTGCACTAATGTTGAACAAACCATCATAGCTCACAAAATACATATCCCATCACTTAGATATGTACATATTGGGGGAAAGAAGAAGTATGTGAATATTTTGATGTATAATATGTCCATGTAGTGTGAAAATTGTGGTAACTATTACAGATCAAATATTGTATTTGCAGAATGAAAAATCGGCAGAAACAAGGCAAAATGACTGTAAAGCACTAGTGTTGAACAAACGTCCCTAACTCAAAAACTACAAATGCTACCACTTAGATATTTACATTGTGAGAGAGAGAGAGGAGAAGTGTGTGAACAGTTTGATGTAAAATAAATGTATGTGCTGTGAAAATCATGGGAATAGTGACAGTTTAGAAATGTGTTCAGGACACAGCTGCTGAAATGAGAGGAGGGTTTTAAAACCACAGCCTCCAGTGTGCCACTCTAGCAGGCTGAACATGCGCCATTCATTTCTATGGGGAAAAATATAATGTTTAAACATAAATTGTGATTTATTTAGTTTATTTATTAGTTGTGCTTGCTTCAGCAAGCACAACTAATAATAATAATAAGTATAATAAGTGTAATATATCCAACGCAGCAACACCTGCATCTGCGACAGAATGATGCAGCAGTAACAGGTTTTCTTTCTGGAAATGACTGAACTTCCAGAAAGAAAAGCTTCAACACTTTAAGCATCAAGCCTCAGTCAGCAAAGTGGAGGAAAAACAGTCCAGTACCTTTCATCAGGATCTCCTCCTTCGGAACAGCCTGGAACAGCTTGTGGTACTGGGAGTTGTACTTGCTGACAGTCTGTGGGGTGGGGGGGAGGTATATATCATGGTTTTATAATTCCACATTTAATAATCGTGTAATGCAGCAACATTGATGTTGACTCCCTGCGTTTCATTAGTCAATTCACAGGCCGTCCTTCACTTCCCCTCGTCACACGAGTGGCCACTTGCAGAGCAGAGGGGCGGAGTCAGAGCAGAGGGGCGGAGTCAGAGCAGAGGGGCGGAGTCAGAGTAGAGGGGTGGAGTCAGAGCAGGGGGCGGAGTCAGAGCAGAGGGGTGGATTTCTTAGCAGGGGGCAGAGTTTGAGGGGGAGCAGAGGATTTGAAACAGAACGCACTTGCCCTTAAAGGAATAGTTCTCCCAAAAATGAAAATTCTGTCATTATCTCCTCCCCCATGCCAGTTGATACTCTTTAGTTTGTTAGTCCATAAAAACATAAACATAAACATAAAACAACTGAACTCAATGGGGACCGATCTTTAGAGTTCAGAAAAGAGCAGAAAATATCCATAAAATGACTCCATACAGCTCTTGCAGCATAATCCAAGTCTCGTGAAGCCAGCGATCGCACAGTGAGTGGAAAAGACCGATATTGATTTATTGCCATTGTTTAGAGCAAAATGGCAAAAAAATGTTGCGGGTGTCTCCTCCACTTCCTGTTTACACTCCTAGTCTTCAGGCTTCATCACAAACAGAAAAAGCTTCTCAGACCTAACGTTACCTTTCGGTCTTTGGTCTGTTTCCTAGCTGTTGCAGCTTCTCTCCCCAGCGCAGATATTTAAAAAATGATCAGAATGAGAGGTCTTCCCGGATGGTTCAACAGAGAGAAGCCTGTGAGACTCAGTGACTGGGCATCATGGCAGAATACAACAGATTTTTCACAAGGCACCGGCTAATCACTGGATGACGATTTCTCCGCTTTCTGTGGTGAACTTCCTCCTCAGAGGATTCCCGTCCAAAAGTCCAGGGAAGAAAAGGAATTACCGCTCCTGAAGCCGACTGCTGTGTGCGACGGTGTGTTTACACCCGGGGGGGGGAGCTGTGTTTACACTGGGGGGCGATCCAATACGGCGGACAGTCCTGCAGAACACCGGCCACGTCTCTACAAAGAACGGAGGTATGTGAAATAATTTACATGTATAGAGTGAGCCGACGTCTGAAAGTGTGTGCAGTGTGCACAGCGTTATAAGTCACATTCAGTTTTTCAGTTTGTGTGACTAGGACTGTAAACAAGGAAGTGGACGAGATTCACGACTGCACATGTGCGACCGCTTTTCACCGTTTTGCTCTAAATAACGGCGTCAGTATCGGTCTTTTCCACTCACTGTGCGATCGTTGGCTTCAGGAGACTTGGATTAAGTTGCAGAGCTGTACAGAGAAATTTAAAGGATATTTTCTGCTCTTTTCGGAGCTCTAAAGATCCCTAATTACGGTTTGTTGTGATGGAAAACTCTGTGACTGTTTTATGGACTAACAAACTAAACCAGAGTTTCGATTCATATGGGGGTGAGCAGATAATGACTGAATTTTCTTTTTTGGGTAAACTATTCCTTTAAGCAGGCCTAATAATTAATATAATAAATAATAAAAGTTGCACAGAATAGTGAGTAATACAATATTGCAGAATGAGTGAAGTCTAAATCCTCTATATATTGTTTGCTTACTTTACACTTATAACTTATTCCGAATTCTGGGAAAGAAACACTCTGGAGTCTACGTCGTTGTTGCCTCGCTCCCTCGGCCTTGAAGGGTCGAACTCAGAAAGTTGAGAGTTTTCAGAGTGATGGAACGGACCTTAAGACGGAGGAGGGGAAGAGACGGGTGGGTTGAAGCGACTAATGAAACGCACCGCCGTGTCGTATATTAAGTGCCTGACCAATCAAAGCCTTTGAAGGCTCAACGTGCATCATGTGACTGAAGTCACAGAGTCCAGATGGCGAAACAGCAGAGAAAGCTTACATAATACACTCACTGAGCACTTTATTAGGAACACCTTACTAATACTGGGCAGGTATCAGCTTTCAGCTCAGTGTCAACCGGCTAACAAAGTGAAATCCTCCTCCAGGTTGGACGTGTTGCATTCTGGGATGCTGTTCTGCTCCCTCAGCTGTAAAGAGGTTATCTGAGTTACTGAAGCCTTTCTGTCAGCTCCGACCGGTCCGGTCGTTCTCCTCTGACCTCTCTCATCGACGAGGCGTTTCCGTCCGCAGAACCGCCGCTCGCTGGATGTTTTTTGTTTTTCGCACCGTTCTGTGTGAACTCTAGAGACTGTTGTGTGTGAAGATCCCAGGAGATCAGCAGGTTCAGAAATACACCGACAGCCACGCCGCGGTCAAAGTCTCTGAGATCACATGTTCTCCCCATTCTGATGTTTGATGTGAACATGAACTGAAGCTGCTGACCTGTATCTGCATGATCTTATGCATTGCACTGCTGCCACATGATTGGCCAATTGGATAATTGCATGAATAAGCAGGTGTACAGGTGTTCCTAATAAAGTGCTTGGTGAGTGTAAAACACAAAGCAACAAATAAAGTGGAACAGAATGGATCTGCCCGATGTTAGGGAGGGAAATCCAGAAAATGTTTTGTTCATAAAAGTAGATCGTCTGTCAAATTTTGGTTTTAAAACACAAACAAGCACAGATCCACCCAAACAAATAAGGTGCTAATTATTTATGTGAATTTTGTAAATGAGGACCACAATAAGAATGCGACAGTCAGAAGGAAAACACGACTTTCTAGCTGCTGCTACTTTGAGATCTGAAAAATGTGAAAAAGGGAAAATATGTTAAGGTGCAAAAGTTCAATAAAAGAATTCTGTTTTCTGAAACGGAGGCAAATAATTATGATCACAATATTCTAACAAAATAATCAGAATGATAACTTTTTGCTGTAATCATGCAGATCTAGTTTAGAGGTCATAGAGAAACACAGAAGACTAGAAAGAGAAGCGGAGAAGAAGTTTTGTCTCCAAACTGAACTCAACACTTTACTGAACATTCAGTCCGTTGAAAGCTGTGGAGATCCTGTTCCAGAACGAGCTGCAGTAACCCTAACCCCCCCCCCCCTTCCCCCCTCCCCCCAATACACCTGAGCCTGTTACGGACCAGACGGTCACTTCCTGCTTCCTGACCCACAGCCCTCCCTTCCTGTTTGTGTCTGAAAAAACAAAGACAAAAAAACACAAAACATCTGATGATTATGATCCAGATCTGTGCTGCTGTAGTACTTTCTGTACCGCTGCAGTACTTTCTGTACCGGTGTAATACTTTCTGTACCACTGCAGTATTTTCTGTATTGCTGTATTTCTGTACCGCTGTAGTACTTTCTGTACTGCTGTAATACTTTCTGTACCGCTGTAGTACTTTCTGTACTGCTGTAATACTTTCTGTGCCGCTGTAGTACTTTCTGTACTGCTGTATTACTTTCTGTACTGCTGTAATACTTTCTGTACGGCTGCAGTACTTTCTGTACCGCTGTATTTCTGTACCGCTGTAGTACTTTCTGTACCGCTGTAGCACTTTCTGTGTACTGCTGTAGTACTTTCTGTACTGCTGTAATACTTTCTGTGTACTGCTGTAGTACTTTCTGTACTGCTCTACCAGACAGGTTCTTGTTCTGTGGTGGTAGACAATAACTTCCTGTCCGTCCGTCCCTCGGAGCGCGTTACCATGGAGACGAGAGAGAAACTTCTGAGACTTAAAAAGATTGAAAGGACTCCTGCTGCTCTGTCTTCATCTCTGATCTCTGAACAGGACTGAAGAGTTGTGTGCATGTGTGTGTGTGTGTGTGTGAGAATGTAGCTGTATATCACACACGAGCATCTGTAGGTAGGGCATCATAAGAGCGTAGTAGTGTTGAAATATTAAAATGATAAAGTGTGAAGGACTTACTGATCCTCGATAACACTTCTTAACATCTTCATAGGAAAGGTCATCAATCAGCTGCAGCCTGGAGGAGAGATCAGATCAGATCAGATCCAATGTTGTCAGATCAGATCTGATCCGATCTTATCTTATCTGATCCGATCCGATCCGATAAGATAGGATCGGATCGGATCCGATCACACAAGATAAGATAAGATCAGATGTCAGATCAGATCAGATCGGATCGGATCAGATGTTGTCAGATCAGATCAGATGTTGTCAGATCAGATCAGATCAGATGTTGTCAGATCGGATCGGATCAGATCAGATCAGATCAGATGTTGTCAGATCAGATCAGATGTTGTCAGATTGGATCGGATCAGATCAGATGTTGTCAGATCAGATCAGATGTTGTCAGATCAGATCAGATCAGATCGGATCAGATGTTGTCAGATCGGATTGGATCAGATCAGATCGGATCAGATGTTGTCAGATCAGATGTTGTCAGATCAGATCAGATCAGATCAGATGTTGTCAGATTGGATCGGATCAGATCGGATCAGATGTTGTCAGATCAGATCAGATGTTGTCAGATTGGATCGGATCAGATCAGATCAGATGTCAGATCGGATCGGATCAGATCAGATCGGATCAGATGTTGTCAGATCAGATGTTGTCAGATCAGATCAGATCAGATCAGATCGGATCAGATGTTGTCAGATCAGATGTTGTCAGATCAGATCAGATGTTGTCAGATTGGATCGGATCAGATCAGATCAGATGTTGTCAGATCAGATCAGATCAGATCGGATCAGATGTTGTCAGATCAGATCAGATCAGATCAGATCGGATCAGATGTTGTCAGATCAGATCAGATTGGATCAGATCAGATGTTGTCAGATCAGATCAGATGTTGTCAGATCAGATCAGATCAGATCAGATCGGATCAGATGTTGTCAGATCGGATCAGATCAGATCGGATCAGATGTCAGATCAGATCAGATCCGATCAGATCAGATCGGATCGGATCAGATGTTGTCAGATCAGATCAGATCGGATCAGATGTTGTCAGATCAGATGTTGTCAGATCAGATCAGATCAGATCAGATCGGATCAGATGTTGTCAGATCAGATGTTGTCAGATCAGATCAGATGTTGTCAGATTGGATTGGATCAGATCAGATCAGATCAGATGTTGTCAGATCAGATCAGATCAGATCGGATCAGATGTTGTCGGATCGGATCGGATCGGATCAGATGTTGTCGGATCGGATCGGATCGGATCAGATGTTGTCAGATCAGATCAGATTGGATCGGATCAGATGTTGTCAGATCAGATCAGATGTTGTCAGATCAGATCAGATCAGATCGGATCAGATGTTGTCAGATCGGATCAGATCAGATCGGATCAGATGTCAGATCAGATCAGATCCGATCAGATCAGATCGGATCGGATCAGATGTTGTCGGATCGGATCGGATCGGATCAGATGTTGTCAGATCAGATCAGATTGGATCAGATCAGATGTTGTCAGATCAGATCAGATGTTGTCAGATCAGATCAGATCAGATCAGATCAGATTGGATCAGATCAGATGTTGTCAGATCAGATCAGATGTTGTCAGATCAGATCAGATCAGATCAGATCAGATCAGATCGGATCAGATGTTGTCAGATCGGATCAGATCAGATCGGATCAGATGTCAGATCAGATCAGATCCGATCAGATCAGATCGGATCGGATCAGATGTTGTCAGATCAGATCAGATCGGATCAGATGTTGTCAGATCAGATCAGATCAGATCGGATCAGATCAGATGTTGTCAGATCAGATCAGATCAGATCAGATCAGATCAGATCGGATCAGATCAGATGTTGTCAGATCAGATCAGATGTTGTCAGATCAGATCAGATCAGATCAGATGTTGTCAGATCAGATCAGATCAGATCAGATCGGATCGGATCGGATCAGATGTTGTCAGATCGGATCAGATCAGATGAAACTTTATGGATGTTCATGGGGAATTCGGTCATTGCAGTAGCAGAGACAAGAAGAAGACAAATAGAGTAGTGAAGATGATATAAATAATTACAATAACTTAACATATTGAAAATAATAGAGCAAATAAATAAAGATGCAGCATCAGATTTACAGCATGGAGTGGCTGTGCAGTGTGCAGATAAAACACATATACAGTAAAGTGTCCAGACGTACAAATATGCATCACAGTTTTTCACAGTTTCATTAAAAGAGTCAGAGTTGGAGGAAACATACAGTGAAGAGTCTGGAGTCACAGAGAGCAAGTTCACATCTGAACTGATTATAATGTGAGTGAGGCAGAGCCATGCTGATTATATGAATGTGATTCTGCGCTTAGTTGAAATAAACATAATCGTACTCAAATTTAATTCAAATGAAGGTACATGTGCTCAGCTCAGTGTGTTATGTGGAGGAAGCGTAGTTTTTACTGAGCTGAACCAAGATGGCGGACAGCAGGAGTCACACTGTAGGAGTTTAGAAGGTTATGATTGGAGTGTTGAGACATGCACATTTTTTGAAGTGGAGGCTGCAAACTGCAGAACTCAATCTACACACTTCCTCACTTCAAACTTGTTAATGAAATTTTATTAGCAAAAAAAACTGATTCCCACAATTCTGTCTGGATAACTAAAATAAAAGCTTCACTCATGTAACAGGATTATTATGGGGAGTTGTCAAATTATAGAATCATATAAATGGCTTAATCAGATTATTGCCTGACTCATATTTGGTAGTAGTCACATTACTGTGTGAATGTGAAAGTAGCAACAGAGAACAGAAGAATCAGATGATTTCTAGCTGTCAGATTAACGTTAGCGTTACTGTTAGTGTTAGCATTACTGTTAGCGTTAGCATTACTGTTAGTGTTAGCATTACTGTTAGCGTTAGCATTACTGTTAGTAAAAGAGCAATCCTTTTCAATTCAAATGTCCTTACATTTTGCTCTTGTGGTTCCCAAGTACATGCATCCGTGTTTGACGCGCCCAAGCGCCATCCAATAAATTCCAAAACCACTTTTCCTTTGATTTCATTTATTTATTTTCCAATGTTTTCCAAATAAAATGATCTTACCGGAGTGGAGTGATAGGCAGATGGTTTCGTTTCCATGCGACAGCCAGTGGTACATCAAAAATAAATCAAACCTAGTCAGCGCTTAGCAGCGGTCTAAAACTGTATGGCTGCATACCTTGAGAACCCCCGCCAGCCATAATGGGCTGAGCTAATATAGAACAGATGCTACAGTCACCTGTCTACCAAGGGGGGCGGGGGTGTCAACACACACTGCCGATATCGCTCCAACATCCGGCATGCATCAATAACCTTTCAAATCATAATTGATAATTGCAATTAAACACACACGATCCATTTCGCAACACTTCATATTTCATAATTTCTTTGCTTAATGAATGTTAATTTCGATAAACAAAACTAAAATATTCAATAAATTATTAAATCAAATATTTGGCTCCAACAGTTAGCATTGCTGTTAGCGTTACTGTTAGTGTTACTGTTAGCCTTACTGTTAGTGTTATCGTTAGCGTTACTGTTAGTGTTACTGTTAGCGTTACTGTAAGCATTATTGTTAGTGTTAGCATTACTGTTAGTGTTAGTGTTCGTGTTAGCGTTACTGTTAGCATTACTGTTAGTGTTAGCGTTACTGTTAGCATTACTGTTAGTGTTACTGTTAGTGTTAGTGTTCATGCTAGCGTTACTGTTAGCATTACTGTTAGCATTACTGTTAGTGTTACTGTTAGCATTACTGTTAGTGTTACTGTTAGCATTACTGTTAGTGTTAGTGTTACTGTTAGCATTACTGTTAGTGTTACTGTTAGCATTACTGTTAGTGTTAGTGTTACTGTTAGCATTACTGTTAGTGTTACTGTTAGTGTTCATGTTAGCGTTACTGTTAGTGTTAGCGTTACTGTTAGCATTACTGTTAGTGTTACTGTTAGCATTACTGTTAGTGTTAGTGTTACTGTTAGCATTACTGTTAGTGTTAGTGTTACTGTTAGCATTACTGTTAGCATTACTGTTAGTGTTAGTGTTACTGTTAGCATTACTGTTAGTGTTAGTGTTACTGTTAGCATTACTGTTAGCATTACTGTTAGTGTTACTGTTACTGTTAGCATTACTGTTAGTGTTAGTGTTACTGTTAGCATTACTGTTAGCATTACTGTTAGTGTTACTGTTACTGTTAGCATTACTGTTAGTGTTAGTGTTACTGTTAGCATTACTGTTAGTGTTAGTGTTACTGTTAGCATTACTGTTAGTGTTACTGTTAGTGTTCATGTTAGCGTTACTGTTAGTGTTAGCGTTACTGTTAGCATTACTGTTAGTGTTACTGTTAGCATTACTGTTAGTGTTAGTGTTACTGTTAGCATTACTGTTAGTGTTAGTGTTACTGTTAGCATTACTGTTAGCATTACTGTTAGTGTTAGTGTTACTGTTAGCATTACTGTTAGTGTTAGTGTTACTGTTAGCATTACTGTTAGCATTACTGTTAGTGTTACTGTTACTGTTAGCATTACTGTTAGTGTTAGTGTTACTGTTAGCATTACTGTTAGCATTACTGTTAGTGTTACTGTTACTGTTAGCATTACTGTTAGTGTTAGTGTTACTGTTAGCATTACTGTTAGTGTTAGTGTTACTGTTAGCATTACTGTTAGTGTTACTGTTAGTGTTACTGTTAGCATTACTGTTAGTGTTACTGTTAGCATTACTGTTAGTGTTACTGTTAGCATTACTGTTAGTGTTACTGTTAGCATTACTGTTAGTGTTAGTGTTACTGTTAGCATTACTGTTAGTGTTAGTGTTACTGTTAGCATTACTGTTAGCATTACTGTTAGTGTTAGTGTTACTGTTAGCATTACTGTTAGTGTTAGTGTTACTGTTAGCATTACTGTTAGTGTTAGTGTTACTGTTAGCATTACTGTTAGTGTTACTGTTAGCATTACTGTTAGTGTTAGCGTTACTGTTAGCATTACTGTTAGTGTTACTGTTAGCATTACTGTTAGTGTTACTGTTAGCATTACTGTTAGTGTTAGTGTTACTGTTAGCATTACTGTTAGTGTTAGTGTTACTGTTAGCATTACTGTTAGCATTACTGTTAGTGTTAGTGTTACTGTTAGCATTACTGTTAGTGTTAGTGTTACTGTTAGCATTACTGTTAGCATTACTGTTAGTGTTACTGTTAGTGTTCATGTTAGCGTTACTGTTAGCATTACTGTTAGTGTTACTGTTAGCATTACTGTTAGTGTTACTGTTAGCATTACTGTTAGTGTTAGCGTTACTGTTAGCATTACTGTTAGTGTTACTGTTAGCATTACTGTTAGTGTTAGTGTTACTGTTAGCATTACTGTTAGTGTTAGTGTTAGTGTTAGTGGAGTCTGAATCCCACTTCTGACCAACAGGACTGATACTCGTTTAGCTGTTGGTTTCCCTGTGATTACAGTTTTCAGACTCCCTGTATGTGCACACACACACACACACACACACACACACACTCATTTGTGTTGGTCATGTAAATGGAGTCCAGACAGCAGGAAGCAAATGAAAATTAAATTCATGCAAAAAAAAAAACTCTACAGACTGAAGGACAAACACTGGAGAAATAATAATGATAATAATAGTAGTAATAATAATAATAATTAAAGCTGCAAGCAGCGATGATCGGGCCCTCACACCTTTGCGCATTTCGGGGTGTGCCGCAGCCGCAGCGTCGTTACTGGACACCGACCAGTCGACGCGGCTCTGAATTTTCAGTATAAAACATGTCATTTCCTGTTGCCAGTAGGTGGCACTATGACTATGATTCAAAATTGGCCTGTAGATGTCTTCAGGCGGGACTCTCATCAAACATGTGAAGTTTGGGGCAGATTTGACCATGTACAGTCGAGTTACAAACCACTTCCTGTGTTGCCAGTAGGTGGAGCTATGACTATGATTCAAAATTGGCCTGTAGATGTCTTCAGGCCGGGACTCTTATCAAAGATGTGAAGTTTGGGGCAGATTTGGCCATGTACAGTCGAGTTACAAACCACTTCCTGTGTTGCCAGTAGGTGGCGGTATGACTATAACTGAATATTGGCATGTAGATGTCTTCAGGCCGGGATGCTCATCAAACATGTTAAGTTTGGTGCAGATTGGACAATGTACACTCAAGTTTACACAACTTCCTGTTTCATGGCGAAACATCGAAATTCGCCGCGCCGCCAGGGCAACGCCATTCGATGAAAACTCCCAATCTTCACAATGAAGCATCATTAAGGTCTTAAGGCTTTTCTGACCACATTGGAGGTGGATCCGGTCAACCCGCTAGGAGGAGTACATCAAAGTATAAAACATGGCATTTCCTGTTGCCAGTAGGTGGCGCTATGACCATAAGTGAATATTGGCATGTAGATGTGTTGAGGCCGGGACACTTATCAAACATGTGAAGTTTGGGGCAGATTTGACCATGTACAGTGGAGTTACAAAGCACTTCCTGTTTCATAGCGAAACATGGCAATTCGAGGCCTCGCCATGCCCACGCCGTTGGACGAAAACTCAAGCTTATACCAACTTTTCATCGTCAAGGTCTGTTATATACGCTGAGCAAGTTTCAGGTGGATCCGATGAACCTCCTAGGAGGAGTTTGTTAAAGTATGACCCCTGTAAATGGGCCAAAATGCAGAAAAATGTCACAAGAAATGCAAAATGGCTGACTTCCTGTTGGGTTTAGGTCATGGCAGCTATTGACGTTTTTTGTAGGTCTGGACATGATACATGTGCCTACCAAATTTGGTACATGTAGGTGAAACGTAGAGCGATGAGTATTTTTTTTTAATTTTGTAGGGGGCGCTATTGAGCCATTTTGCCACACCCATGCGCAAGACCCATAAAATATGTAATTTTTCAGCAGTTCTGAGGCATGTGCAAAGTTTGGTGAGTTTTGGAGCACCTTTAGCCCCTCAAAAATGCGATTCATTGGAGGGAAAAATAATAATAATTCCTTGCATTACAATTCGGGCCCTAATAATAATAATAATAGTGCAAATGTTAAAGGACTGAACTGGTCCAGTCTGACATTCCCAGTAGCTGGTTCTGGTTTGTTGAAACAGAGAGCCAACACACACTCACACTGCATACTGAATACTGAGAATACTGTGTGTGTGTGTGTGTGTGTGTGTGTGTGTGTGGGAAAGGACCTGAATAAGAGTGATTGTCCACAAGAGCTACTGGGAGGCTGGCATGGTTTTCACACACACACACACACACACGCACACACACACACACACATGACAAAAGAACCAATTATGCAAACAGTTTGATCATGAATGGGAAAAAACTGGAGCAGAGAGAGAGAGAGAGAGACAGAGAGAGAGACAGAGAGAGAGAGAGAGAGAAAATTAGCTCTCTGTCAGCAGTAGTGCGATTAAAGTTTCCTAAAGGGAAAATGATACTTCTGTGTATGGGTTAGGGTTAGATTAAGGGTTAGTAGGGTTAGGGTTAGGGTTAGATTAAGGGTTAGTAAGGTTAGTCGCCCGCAGAGGCTGCTGCCGCAGCTCACTGCTCCTCTCCAAAAATGTAACGACGTGTAGAGCGACACACGACCGCAAGAACTGTGTTTGGCCGCTTCGTATTTCCTCCCGCCTGTATCCGGCCGCTGTCCACCAATGAAGACAGTGGAGCAGATAGAAGAAGAGCTGCAGATATATTGATCTGTATGACAGCTCACCCCCAAACTATAAAGACTGCCAGATGAACTGAATTCATGGTGAGAAACATCCAGAACATGAGCTTCAGAGAATGTAAACACTACAACTTCTTCTGTTATTACTTCAGTGTTTATGAAGCTCCACACTGCCGCGGGAGGCTCCGACGTGTTGCTGCGGTGCAATCCAACTTCCCTTAACAGCCTTCACACACACACACCTGCACACAGCTGCTCCAGTAGAACAGAGTGGTTGTACTGGTGGTTGTACTGGTGGTTGTACTGGTTGTACCCCCCCCCCCCCCCCCGGCTGCACATGCTGAAGGCACACACACACACACACACACACAAACAAACACAAACACACAGCCTCTCCAACATTTCTCCTGCAGCTTGCTCTGTACGTGACAGGAATGAGCGGTGTGTGTGTGTGTGTGTGTGTGTGTGTGTGTGTGTGTGTGAGTGGCTGAGAGAGAGAGAGAGAGAGAGAGAGAGAGATGAAGCGAGGCTTTCCCTCTCAGTGTATTGTCTCTCCGGCACGTCTCCTTTGCTTTAATCTCCTGCCAAACAGCCCAACACACACATACACACACACACACACACACACACACACACACACACAGGCATGCAAACACTTGTCAAAACTAATGAGGGAGTTGGTTGTGAAGCAGCAGAGAGGCAGAGGGGCGGAGCTTCTGTCCTTTTAAAGGATAATTCTGGTTATTTTCAACCTGACCTTATTTTCTAGTTTTTACCGTCATGACGACTGATTGTGTTGAAAATGTCATAATTTTTCTTCACTGTAGAGCTTTACAGGGAGCGCTGCTGTCCAACACACACACACACACACACACACACACGTGGCCAACGGTAATCTCCAACAGTTGAATCCAAAAAGCGATGAAAACACAATACACATAGCTGTGACTGAACAATTATCACGATAATTCAGTTATAATCATCCATTTGAAACTTTTTTTGCGTTGCTCACACACTTTGCTGGCTGCCACTTTTCTGCTGCGTTCAGGTCAAATCAGAAAAAGTGGAAATTGGGTTTCATTGCTTCAGCCCCAAAACGTTCTTAATGGCTACATCCAAAATCATTTGTATTTATGAATTTAAAAGCAACCGTAAACAAACGACAGTAGACATTTCTTGTTTTTTGTAGGTCCGGTTGAATGTAAAACCTTGAACATTTTTAAAACCTTGAACTGACAACTTTGCTGGATTCCCTGTTATGTTTACTGATAACGGCGGCTGCAAAAACATCCCACATATCCAACTTGTAAATACCACTAGCAGGTTGATTTGAATGTTTTTTCCCAGCCAGCAGTTTGTATTTACAGAAAATCTGATATGATTTGAACGCAGCATGAGAGTTCTTGAACTGTCTACTTGCCAACATATCTAATGTTGTGTTTGCCCTGTGTGTGTGTGTGTGTGTGTGTGTGTGTGTGTGTGTGTGTGTGTGTGTGTATGTGTGTGTGTTGGACAGCAGAGCTCCCTCTAAAGCTCTACAGTGAAGTAGATAATGGAATTTACAACACAATCAGTAGTCATGATGGTAAAAACTAGGAAAAAAAGGCCAGTTTTAAAATAACTAGAATTATCCTTTAATTAGCGTTTAGGGAAAAGGGGCAGAGCGAAACCTCAAAATCACAAGTCATCAGCACTGCATCATGTATGATTGCATCATGTCCTGTGTGGTTACATCATATCCTGTGTGATTACATCATATCCTGTGCAATTACCCCCTGAGAGGGCAAAATAAGAAATCTTTGAATCCAGTGAACTACGACAAAATCTGTGAACCGCTGTGATGTTTGGTGTTTTCCGTCAGGTCCGTCCTGTCATGTCTCCAGAGAAACAGACTTCTGCGCCGCAGCATTTGTGGCTGCAGTTCCTCACCTGAACTGTGGGGGGCAATGTCCATCCTCCTCCCTGGGTGGCTCCGCCTCCTGGGGGGGCAGCACGCCGATGTCATCACTCTGTTCCAAGTTATCCGACATCATCGTCACTGGCCTGGGGGGGGGGGAGCTGGGGGACAGAACAACTGGATTACACACTGCAGCTCTATGGATGGAGCAATGTAGAGAAACAAATATTTCCAATGACAGTTGGAAATATTACATCAACAGAAATGTTTTTTTTTTTCATAAGCCCATTTCTATTTCAAAATGATGGGTGTCTGCAAACATCGGCCTTTAATTTGTCATAATGCTGCATTAACACTATTCTGACAGACTGCAGAATAGTAATGACTGCAGGCAGAGAGAGAGAGAGAGAGAATGTGGGAGGCAGCATCAGATAACATGCTCTAAATATAGAGGTGTAGCTTGTTAAAAGAAGTTAACACGTGGGTGACTGGCCATCCTCTAAACAACAAGACCATTTAGAGCCGAGATTAGCAGTAAACAGAAACTCCACTGTTCCTCTGTCTGCCCTGAAAAGCTTCTCTGGAGAAATAAAGCTTTAACAACCTGCTTCCACCTTCAGCACCTGCTGATGAATCCTTACATCAGCAGTGTGTGACGCTGGGAGTGAGGGAGCAGAGAAGATAAATCCTCTGAGCCTCAGCTAGCTTGGAGAGGATACAGTCAAGTCTATCTGATCAGCTCCAGTTATAACGTTCTATTAGGGTTAGTGCTGGAGCTGGTGCTAGAGCTGGTGCTAGTGCTGGTGCCAGAGATGGTGCTAGAGTTGGTACTAGAGATGGTACTAGGGCTGGTACTAGAGATGGTACTAGAGCTGGTGCTAGAGCTGGTGCTAGTGCTGGTGCTAGTGCTGGTACTAGAGCTGGTACTAGAGCTGGTACTAGGGCTGGTACCAGAGTTGGTGCTAGAGCTGGTACTAGAGTTGGTACTAGAGATCGTACTAGGGCTGGTACTAAAGTTGGTACTAGAGCTGGTGCTAGTGCTAGGGCTGGTACTAGAGTTGGTGCTAGAGTTGGTACTAGAGATGGTGCTAGAGCTGGTACTAGGGCTGGTACTAGAGATGGTACTAGGGCTGGTACTAGAGCTGGTACTAGAGTTGGTGCTAGAGCTGGTACTAGAGATGATACTAGGGCTGGTACTAGAGATGGTACTAGAGCTGGTACTAGAGTTGGTACTAGAGCTGGTACTAGGGCTGGTACTAGAGTTGGTACTAGAGCTGGTACTAGGGCTGGTACCAGAGTTGGTGCTAGAGCTGGTACTAGAGTTGGTACTAGAGATCGTACTAGGGCTGGTACTAGAGTTGGTGCTAGAGCTGGTGCTAGTGCTGGTGCTAGGGCTGGTACTAGAGTTGGTGCTAGAGTTGGTACTAGAGTTGGTACTAGAGATCGTACTAGGGCTGGTACTAGAGTTGGTGCTAGAGCTGGTGCTAGTGCTGGTGCTAGGGCTGGTACTAGAGTTGGTGCTAGAGTTGGTACTAGAGATCGTACTAGGGCTGGTACTAGAGTTGGTGCTAGAGCTGGTTCTAGTGTTGGTGCTAGAGCTGGTACTAGAGTTGGTGCTAGAGCTGGTACTAGCATTGGTGTTAGAGTTGGTACTAGAGATTGTACTAGGGCTGGTACTAGAGTTGGTACTAGGGCTGGTACTAGAGTTGGTACTAGAGATGGTACTAGGGCTGGTACTAGAGTTGGTACTAGGGCTGGTACTAGAGTTGGTACTAGAGCTGGTACTAGGGCTGGTACCAGAGTTGGTGCTAGAGCTGGTACTAGAGTTGGTACTAGAGATCGTACTAGGGCTGGTACTAGAGTTGGTACTAGAGCTGGTGCTAGTGCTGGTGCTAGGGCTGGTACTAGAGTTGGTGCTAGAGTTGGTACTAGAGATCGTACTAGGGCTGGTACTAGAGTTGGTGCTAGAGCTGGTTCTAGCGTTGGTGCTAGAGCTGGTACTAGAGTTGGTGCTAGAGCTGGTACTAGCGTTGGTGTTAGAGTTGGTACTAGAGATCGTACTAGGGCTGGTACTAGAGTTGGTACTAGAGTTGGTACTAGGGCTGGTACTAGAGTTGGTACTAGAGTTGGTACTAGGGCTGGTACTAGAGTTGGTACTAGAGATGGTACTAGGGCTGGTACTAGAGTTGGTACTAGGGCTGGTACTAGAGTCGGTACTAGAGATGGTACTAGAGCTGGTACTAGAGTTGGTGCTAGGGCTGGTACTAGAGCTGGTGCTAGAGTTGGTACTAGAGATGGTACTAGGGCTGGTACTAGGCTCTCTCTGGGGGCTGTAAGAGAAAATGGGGGAGTGATTTGATTGGTTCGAGGACTCGTTAAACTGCAGGTCATCATGACAACACACCGAGTGGAACAACAAGGGAGCAGACACCAAAGTCCATCTACCCCCATCTACCTTGCAGCCTAAACCTTTGATTTGAATTTGTGGTTAGTTAGTCAAGTCTGGTTAGCAGGTCAAGTCTGGTTAGCAGGTCAAGTCTGGTTAGCAGGTCAGGTCTGGTTAGCTGGTCATGTCTGGTTAGCTGGTCATGTCTGGTTAGCAGGTCAAGTCTGGTTAGCTAGTCGCTCCAGTAGTTTTCCTCCAGCAGGTTTCTAATCTGACAGTTGTTTCCTCAGCAGCAGCTCTCTTTTCAACACTGTCAACCTCCTGTTGGATCGATGGGAGTTTAACTTGCGGAGCCTCTGACCGCCTCCCTCTAACACACAGTCACATACCGAGCACAATGCATGCTGGGATCTTTTCTCTCTGTTGCCATGGAAACCGTCTGAGAAAAGGCTATTTGGATCAGGGAAATCTCTCTTTGGTGTGAGTTCAGACTGGAAAGACCTTTTCTAACAGTCTGCAGGCTCAGTCCTGTCAGAACATAGCAGACTGACCCTGAACCTGAACGCTGGCCCTAATGCTGACCCCTGACTTGGGTCTGGCAAAGTGCAGCATTCAGCATTGTATGATGGGTCGGAATACTCCAATATTTCATTATTCATTTTTAAGAACTGTTCTGTTCTCCCTGCTAGTTTATATGTTTTGCTCATGGATCTTGTTTAAAACACTTGGTCTACAGCTGATTATTCAACAGGATCATTACTAGTCATCTTTTAGCAGAATGATGCATGCCTGTTTTATCTCCCACATCTGCATGCTTAATAACCAGAACCTCCTTTATTCACTCCAGCAAACACTGAATAGCCAGATATTCATTCATAACGACCTCCAAATAGCCAAGGCTGAAAAATGGGTCTTCTGCACATTGCTACACCAAAGACTTAATCTGAGTCCAGATTGATTTCATATTTTCTATCATTAGAATGAATTATAACATTGACACATTTATCACATTTGTCAGTCCCACCCACCAACCCTTAACATACACACACACACACACACACACACACACGTCTACCCTTAATAGGAGGTAGCAGATTGAGGGACAACTGGCGGAAATGAAGTGGAGTTGCCATGGTAACAGAGCAAGATTCACACACTCCTCTCTCTCTCTCTCTCTCCAGCTGCTACCATGACTGACTGCTGACAGCAGGTACACAACCTCCTCCTCCTCCCACTCCTCCTTTTACTCCTCCCTGTTCATCTCCCCTCCCTCCTCCTCCTCCTCCTCCTCCCTGTTCATCTCCCCTCCCTCCTCCTCCTTCTCCTCCCTGTTCATCTCCCCTCCCTCCTCCTCCTTCTCCTCCCTGTTCATCTCCCCTCCCTCCTCCTCCTCCTCCCTGTTCATCTCCCCTCCCTCCTCCTCCTCCTCCCACTCCTCTTTTTACTCCTCCTCCCTGTTCATCTCCCCTCCCTCCTTCTCCTCCTCCCACTCCTCTTTTTACTCCTCTTCCCTGTTCATCTCCCCTCCCTCCCTCCTCCTCCTCCTCCTCCTGTTTCCATGGAGCCGGTGGTTTCCTCTCCAGGGAGTCTCACCCTGCTGATTAAATCAAGCAGCACCTCAGGGAGACGCCGGCTGTTAGCTGTTATCAGAGTCTTTATGGGTTGCTTCATGCTTCATGCTTCATGCATTGCTGGACGCACAGGAGCTGCAGACATGGGATCTGTGAACTTTCATGCTTCTCAATCTTCACATAACAACCACAGCCTGAACACTCTGTAAGGAAATTCAGCTCTCCTGATCCCCCAACAAGAAAAACTCCCCACCGGAATCTGCCATTAGTTCCGGTTCCTCTTTGTTCAGCCGATCCTGGACGGAGGCGCTGCAGCTCCGTCTTTTCATATTTCAGGTGGTGCACGACCTCACGAGCAACTTCCACTGCTCCAATTCTGTCATTTTGACTGCACACACTCCGTCGTGTGTGTTTCCCATGCAGCTTGAACCAGCCTTAACGCTCTGCCAGCCTGTCATGACTTGGACATCCATCATGTTCCAAAACTTCCCAGAATGAAAACCCCACAGCACAGGTTGGCCTGGTGCTGAGGCCCAAACCTCCACTGGGTAGAACACAGGGAAAAGTCCTGGTCTGTTTTGTTAAAACTACAATGGAGTTTGATAGCAGAACTTTTTCCAGACTGGAAAAACGCTTGGTCTCACTGTGCTGTCAGTACTCAGCACAGAGAACCCAGGCTGAGGGAAAGTGGTGTTAGGGTCAGACTGTCAGTCAGACTGTCAGTCAGTCAGTCAGTCAGTCAGTCAGTCAGTCAGTCAGACAGACTGTCAGTCAGACAGTCAGTCAGACAGACTGTCAGTCAGTCAGTCAGTCAGTCAGTCAGACAGACTGTCAGTCAGTCAGTCAGTCAGTCAGACAGACTGTCAGTCAGTCAGTCAGTCAGTCAGACAGACTGTCAGTCAGTCAGTCAGTCAGTCAGTCAGTCAGACAGTCAGTCAGACAGACAGTCAGACAGACTGTCAGTCAGTCAGTCAGACTCAGTCAGACACACAGTCAGTCAGACAGACAGACAGACAGTCAGTCAGTCAGACAGTCAGACAGACTGTCAGTCAGTCAGTCTTCATCAGTTGGCCTCTAGAAGGCGTCTTTGGCTAACAGTGCAGTGTTTCCATACAGAGGCACGCAATCAAAAGTTGGTCAGTGTATAGAAACTGATCTAACTGGATCTGTAACACTCCTGATGTGACATCACTTCCTGTCATGCGGAGAAACAGACAGCAGACTGAACTCAGAGACTCTAGAGAACTCCGGTCTCTGAACTCAGAGTCTCCTGCTGTGAAAACCTGATAACCTGATAACTCTTCTTCTGCTGCCCTACAAACTGTAACGTATTACCTTGTGGTATTTATTTACATTGGTGTCACAGTGCTTCAATGCATTGAATTGAATTGAACTGAACTGAACTGAACTGAACATGCTGTGAGCCTGCATAGGATATGTGCTTGTTCTTATTCTGCTCATTTATAGTTTCAAAACATTCATCATCTATGGAAAAGGATTGTTTCAGTGTCAGTTCAGATGTAATGTTGTGTGATGTTATAATGATAATATAATAAAACTTTATTTGTATAGCACATGTTGTCGTCCCTCCTCCCTTCACAGCAGCATCCGCTCCACTGACATCTATGCAAATCATAAGAAAATAACATTCCTCTGGAACCACCAAGCTTTTCACATGTCCTGCCTCTCTCCATGCATGACAACACAACCCAGGTCATCCCAGGTTAACCCGGGTCAGCCCAGGTTAACCCAGGTCAGCTTAACCTGGGTCAGCCCAGGTCAGCCCAGGTTAACCCGGAGGAAGGTCAATCACATAAGGGCTTTTATTCTGAAATGAGATCTTCACAAATTGAAAAAAGTGACACATTTCCAGCACAACATGAAACCAAATGATGGAACTTTTTAAAAGATAAGGAGCTGAAGTCCTTGGTTGACTAGATGAGACTCTTTTACAGACTGGATCCTCATCTCATCTCATCTCATCTCTACTCGTCTGTCCTGGATAAAGTTTACTGGGAGGATTTTGTTGTTGTTGTGCTGCAGCTTCCAGTCCCAGTGGGACCCAGACTGGTTCTGCAGCTCCCCAGTGAAAAGGCTGTTTTGTTTTCTGGCCCGGACTGAACTGAGCGTGTCTGAAAACACACCGGGCCCGTCTCTACGCCAAACCAAGTAAACTAAGCCAATCCGAGCCGGCCCAAGCCTAGCCGGGGGAGAGACTCGGTATTCAGACCTGGTGGAGCGAACAGAAGCTGCTGCATGTGAACTCAGACTGGGAGCAGAATCCACATCAGAGTTCCACTGGTTCCTAACAGAAGTAATATTGGCAGCAGTGATGAATTCCTTCACTCATTTTATTACTCTTCTGTTCCTCCTCTTCTAAAGTCAGATCAGTCAGCTTCAGTCAGAGAAAGAAACTTTTCTGCCATTTCTCAGGTTCAACCTGTCACCATGGTTACCAGCTTCACCAATCACTAACCAGCGACCATCAACCTCAACCTGCAGTCTGAATACTGACTGAATTCTACAGCAGGACAATCCAACAACTTTATTTTATTTTATTTTATTTCTGTCGTCTGAACACTGATCCAGAAGCAGAGAGAGAAACCAACAAACCAGCCAACATCACATCCTGATCCAGGTCTGAGTGTTCAGACCTGGATTATACTGTATTATACTGTACTGTACTCACACTGTATTATACTGTACTCACACTGTATTATACTGTACGCACACTGTATTATACTGTATTATACTGTACTCACACTGTATTATACTGTACTCACACTGTATTATACTGTATTCACACTGTATTATACTGTATTATACTGTACTCACACTGTATTCACACTGTATTATACTGTATTCACACTGTATTATACTGTATTATACTGTATTCACACTGTATTATACTGTATTATACTGTACTCACACCGTATTATACTGTACTCACACCGTATTATACTGTATTCACACTGTATTATACTGTATTCACACTGTATTATACTGTACTCACACTGTATTATACTGTATTCACACTGTATTATACTGTACTCACACTGTATTATACTGTACTCACACTGTATTATACTGTATTCACACTGTATTATACTGTATTATACTGTACTCACACTGTATTATACTGTATTCACACTGTATTATACTGTATTCACACTGTATTATACTGTATTATACTGTATTCACACTGTATTATACTGTATTATACTGTACTCACACCGTATTATACTGTACTCACACCGTATTATACTGTATTCACACTGTATTATACTGTACTCACACTGTATTATACTGTACTCACACTGTATTATACTGTATTCACACTGTATTATACTGTACTCACACCGTATTATACTGTACTCACACCGTATTATACTGTATTCACACTGTATTATACTGTATTCACACTGTATTATACTGTACTCACACTGTATTATACTGTATTCACACTGTATTATACTGTACTCACACTGTATTATACTGTACTCACACTGTATTATACTGTATTCACTCCGGGTTAAAATATTCAATTTGACAGAATAATCTGTTTTCTCATTAGCTGCCTTTTCATAAACAATTGGAATAAAATTGTGAATCGGCAGAAGAGTAAGAGACCAACTGAGCAATTATGCAATAATGACGATAATAATAATATAGTATCTTAATAATAGTAATAATCATCAGTCATAATAATAAATACCACTACAGCTAATACCAGCATCACTACTGCTACTGCTACTACTAATACAAATACTACAACTACTAATTATAATAACCTTTAGTAATAAAACGTCCTCCTCCCTGTCACTCAGTCTTACCGTGGATCCTGCGGGTCTCTATCAGGTCCGCTGGTTTACACCGAACTGCCGGTCCGGACCTGCTCCGGTCTGCAGGTTTCACTCGGAGGAAAAGCGTCAAGTGCACACGGTGAACCAGGATATTACCGGAAGGTAAGCGGTTTGGGCTTCAAAATAAAAGCGTGGAATGTGGAGCATGAAAAAAAAAAAAGAATAAAACAGTGAAGAAGAAGGGAAAGAAAAACAAAGCGCCTGAAACAATCAAGTCAAAATAAAGTCAAACCAAGTTGGAAATCAAAATCAATGTTTCAGCCGTGAGGAGAGAATTAGAACAAAGACATAAAAAATCAGTAAAATAATCAGTGAAATCAACGGGAAACAAAGTAAACCACGAGCTGCAGTAGAAGGTTGAGGGAAACAACAAAACATTACAACTCTTCATCACTAAATAATAAACAAATAAACTAAATCATAACTAATACACTAACAACTGCTGAATGTGTTGAACATCAGATGGATTTTAGTGGATCTTCCTTCAGTCTGTTCAGTCTGTTGTTCAGCCGCGCAGGCGCAGCGCCGCTCTGCGGCCGAGGAGCCGAACTGCGTCAGAAAGTGACGTCATCCCATCATGAGTCTTTTCCTTCTGCTTCGTTTACAAACTACAAGCTACAGAAGAGAGCGAGATATTAAAGAGAAACTCAACCTGCTTCATTTCCTGCATTTCCCAGAATGCCTTTTGACAACAACCAGAGAAGGGAAGTGAACTTGAGCTTTGAGTCTCCTCTTCTTCAACTCCAACCTCTCTGCTGCATTGCATTCTGGTCTATCTCCTGCTCCTGTGGGTGGAGAAACTGGTCTCTCTTCTTCTACGGTGGATTTCTGTTTGATTGTTGAACGTCGGTGCAAAATGGAGACAGTAGAGAGAGACAGGAGATAGAGATGGGAGAGAGAGACGGGAGAGAGACAGGAGAGAGAGAGATGGGAGAGAGGAGAGAGAGACAGGAGAGAGAGAGACGGGAGAGAGATGGGAGAGACAGGAGAGAGAGACAGGAGAGAGACATGGGAGAGAGACAGGAGAGAGAGAGATGGGAGAGAGGAGAGAGAGACAGGAGAGAGAGACGGGAGAGAGAGACAGGAGAGAGAGACGGGAGAGAGAGATGGGAGAGAGAGACGGGAGAGAGAGATGGGAGAGAGAGACGGGAGAGAGACAGGAGAGAGAGAGATGGGAGAGAGGAGAGAGAGACAGGAGAGAGAGACAGGAGAGAGAGACGGGAGAGAGAGACAGGAGAGAGAGACGGGAGAGAGATGGGAGAGACAGGAGAGAGAGACAGGAGAAAGGGAGACGGGAGAGAGATGGGAGAGACAGGAGAGAGACGGGAGAGAGATGGGAGAGAGAGACAGGAGAGAGAGACGGGAGAGAGAGAGACAGGAGAGACAGGAGAGAGAGAAATGGGAGAGAGAGACAGGAGAGAGAGACGGGAGAGAGAGAGACGAGAGAGACGGGAGAGACAGGAGAGAGACGGGAGAGAGATGGGAGAGAGAGACAGGAGAGAGAGACGGGTGAGAGAGAGACAGGAGAGAGAGAGACGGGAGAGAGAGAGACAGGAGAGAGAGACAGGAGAGAGGGTGACGGGAGAGAGACAGGAGAGAGAGACAGGAGAGAGAGACGGGAGAGAGGGTGACGGGAGAGAGAGACAGGAGAGAGGGTGACGGGAGAGAGACAGGAGAGAGAGACAGGAGAGAGGGTGACGGGAGAGAGACAGGAGAGAGAGACAGGAGAGAGAGACAGGAGAGAGAGACAGGAGAGAGAGACGGGAGAGAGGGTGACGGGAGAGAGACAGGAGAGAGAGACAGGAGAGAGAGACAGGAGAGAGAGACGGGAGAGAGGGTGACGGGAGAGAGAGATGGGAGAGAGAGAGACAGGAGAGAGAGACAGGATGACATGCAGCAGATGTCCTGTCTCACATCAATACTGTCCTTTGATTTAAAATGGGATCCAGTCTGATATGATGCAGTTTGATTGATTACTGTAGAATTGATCAATAATACACTGGTTGCTATGGGAAACCGTGAACCGATTCTAATGAGACATTTTGATCGATGAATATGGTTTATTATAATTATGTAATTGTAGTATTTTAGTCTTTTTCAGAGTCTTCTGCACCCGACAACAAAGTTCTGGGGAAACACTGAATACTTTAAAGACATTTAAACACACTCAATATACACACACACATATATATATATATGTATATATATATATATATACACACACATATATATATATATATATAACTCTAACACTGAGGTGTTTCATCTGGTCCAATAAACAGATTCAACTGAAATACAACTGTATGACTATAGGAGGCCTGACTGTTGCATGATGGGAGTTAAAGGAAGCAGCAGGTTCAACAGTCTGACAACTTCCTGTTGAAATACAAAATGTTCAGGTTTTTAACCCCGACAGCAGGAGCTCTTCCTGTCTGTCTGTCTGTCTGTCTGTCTGTCTGTCTGTCTGTCTGTCTGTCTGCCTGTCTGTCTGTCCTCCACTCTCTGGGTCATGTGACCTGCAGGGAGTCCTGCAGACTCTCCAGCAGGAGACCAGAGTTTGATTTCTGGCAGAGACGCTTCCACAAAACCCGGTGTGGCGGCCGTCAGGCTTTTCAGGTGTGTTCAGACTCTTCAGGTGTGTTCAGACTGTTAAGGTGTGTTCAGACTCTTCAGGTGTGTTCAGACTGTTAAGGTGTGTTCAGACTCTTCAGGTGTGTTCAGACTCTTCAGGTGTGTTCAGACTGTTAAGGTGTGTTCAGACTCTTCAGGTGTGTTCAGACTCTTCAGGTGTGTTCAGACTCTTCAGGTGTGTTCAGACTGTTAAGGTGTGTTCAGACTCTTCAGGTGTGTTCAGACTCTTCAGGTGTGTTCAGACTCTTCAGGTGTGTTCAGACTGTTAAGGTGTGTTCAGACTCTTCAGGTGTGTTCAGACTCTTCAGATGTGTTCAGACTCTTCAGGTGCGTTCAGACTCTTCAGGTGCGTTCAGACTCTTCAGGTGCGTTCAGTCTGTTTCCTCTGCTGTTTGTAGTTTCCATTGAAAACGAACGAGTTCCTGCAGCTTCGCCGTCTGAACGACCTTCAGAGCCTTGTTCATAAAGCTCCGCGGTAACAGAACAGCGGCAAAATCTGCGACCCGGTAATTTAAACCGATTCATAAATTTACCACAGCTGTAAACACCGTGACGGAGCCACATTACCGCCGCGCTAACATCAGCCGCAGCCCGGGTGACAGCCAATCAAAACCAACATGCTAATTAAGCTGTACATATTTAACAGCTTGTCCACTCCTGTGCCGGTGTAGCGGACCAACAGACATCACGACGGCAGAGAAAACACAAATTCTCTCCCGCAGAACTCTGGATTCTGAGAGAAAGGTGCTGGAAAACAACCACACTGTTTGGAAAAAGCTCTTCTGTAAAGGAGCGTAAAAACTTATGGGACTCAAATGCAGAACATGTCAGTGCTTCTCTAACGTGAAAAAAACAACCCAAACTGTCAGAGACGTGGCAAGATGAGACGGGAACTGAGAAGAAGAAGAAGAAGAAGAAGAAGAAGAAGAAGAAGAAAGCTTCTGCAAACCACAGGGAGCCACAGCGCGCTGGAAACTAACTACTAACCCTAACACACAACTGACAGCCTAACACACAACTAACACACAACTGACACCCTAACACACAACTGACAGCCTAACACACAACTGACAGCCTAACACACAACTGACACCCTAACACACAACTGACAGCCTAACACACAACTGACAGCCCAACACACAGCTGGAGGGTGGTGAGTGGTGAACCCACAGACAGCGGGGAGGATTGGTGGAGTCGACGCGTCTCTGCTAAGTTTCAGCATCACTTCAGGTAAATGAACTCTGACCTCTGAACTCTGACCTCTGAACTCTGACCTCTGAACTCTGACCTCTGACCTCTGAACTGACTGTTCACTGGACAGTGTGAATCTGCACAACACACTGAAGTCATTTGGATTGTAGTTTGTAACGAGACGTTCCACAACACCGCCGCCCCGCGGACACCCGGCTCGTCCCGAGTCGATCCGCACCGATGGAAACTGCCTCTGAATCAGAGACGGGAACCGCTCCCTCTCATCCGGACTCAGACGGGGAACGCCGGCGCCCCTGACCCCCCGCCCCCCCCTGCCTCAGGAGACCAGGAGGGTCGACCCAGCAGGCGATGAACCAACTGAAGGAGGCAAACTATTTGTAGTTCAATAAAACGCTTAATCTGTTATGGAATCAGGCCGATATTACAAGTGCAGGCATGCAGCGACACACTGCAGGCTGTCAGCCTGTTAACGCTCTGCTGAATAATCCATCGGCACCAAAGACCCGGTCCACACCCGGTCCACACCCGGTCCACACCCGGTCCGCACCCGGTCCACACCCGGTCCACACCCGGTCCACACCCGGTCCACACCCGGCCTACACCCGGTCCACACCCGGTCCACACCCGGTCCACACCCGGCCTACACCCGGTCCACACCGATGCCTCGTAGAACGGAAACATGGTCAAGATCAAACTAGAAGAGGAAGAAAATGATTGTGAAACAATTTCTTTGCCTTTACTCTGGTGATTATTTATTTTTGACTTGAGCTTGAGTGACACCCAGGTGTCTCCATTTGTTTAATAATTATAATCTATGGAACTGAAATTTGTTGGCCACAAATGTAAGAAATTAATGAAAGGGGAAAATAAAGAAATAAAATGCCGCACATGTGAAAGTTGTCAAATCAGTCGGCTAAGTCCTGTAAGTCTTTTGTTTTGTCGTCCTGCTGGCGTCCGGCTCTCCTTCCTCGCTCTCCTCATCATCACATCCAGCTGCAGGAACATCTGCAGCCAGACTGTGGAGCATGCAGCTAACCCCCCCCTCCCCCCCCTCTCTCTATTATGCTGCAAGTTGAGCGTTCAGCCCGGTTCTGTCTCTCGGTTCCGTCTGTCTCCCGGTTCTGTCTCCCGGTTCTGTCTCTCGGTTCTGTCTCTGTCTCCCGGTTCCGTCTCTCAGTTCCGTCTCTCAATTCCGTCTCCCGGTTCCGTCTCCCGGTTCCGTCTCCTGTCAGCTCCATGTCTCATGAAGGACAGGTGGAAGGTGTCGGCTCTTAATCCATAACCAAATTCACCTTGAAACACAGTTTGAAGTCTTTATGTTGCACATAAATGACAGACCTGATGATGTGTGACAATAAAACACTCATCCTATAACCACACAGCATCATTTAAAAAAAACAAAACTGACCCAGCAACCATCATGGCTGTCAAAGAGCTGGAGACCCGACAGGCGAACGAGTCGTGGAGCAGGTCAGGTCGCTCACATCAGCAGGCGACTTGGACTTTATGGAATGAAATGATTTGTGGTTTCTGAACGCTGCTTCGGGTCTCTGGTGGGTTCAGTCTACAGCTCCCAACACTTTGGAGAAACCTGCCATTGTGAAAAAATCCCTCAGCAGATCTTGGAAACCAGATGGAGTCAGAGCGGCCGTGAAGCGGGACACACATCTGGACAGAGGACCGACTCGCCCTCAACTCACACCGACAGTGTTCTGAAATGAACCAGTTGCATGGAAATGTTAACCAGCTGTCACTAACACTAACACCAACACAGGGCCACAGAGTCCAGTTCTTCCTCTAGCGGCAGAGAAGCTGAATTGTATTTCTGTTTGATCTGAATCGCCTTCTTGTGTCCTCATCTGTAACACCGAACTTAGACTAAATTACGAGGCTCTAATGGATCTAATGAGATATTAGCTGGTTAAATAGAGGTTAGAAAAATGGGATCCAACAGATCACCCCCCCCTCAGCCATATGTTAACGTTAGCACATTAGCCAGTTAGCTAGAGTTAGCTCAGCTTATTTGCAGGTTGAACTGGCTGCAGAGGAACACTGAACAGACATTTCATCAGTCGATCTTCTCATTCAAAACAACCTGCTGAGATCAGAGGAGATCAGAGGAGATCAGAGGAGATCAGTGGAGATCAGTGGAGATCAGAGGAGACGGAGGGAAACAAGAAGCGACTCTGAGCTGCAGGCCGGTCACCAGCTACAGGTTTAATATCAGATCAACAACAGTAGAAAAACAGAGCAGAGCTACAGACAAAAGAAGAAGAAGAGTAGGAAATCCAACAGCATCAACAGGCTCTTTAAAATAATTCCTCTGTACAGTATTTACACACACACACACACACACACATACACCCACACACACACACACACAGTACAGCAACACACTGAGGAGGAGGGGGGAGGAGCTTCTCCAGTTTCAGTCAGTGGCATCAGTCAGAACGCTGCGCTCTGATTGGTCCTCCTCCCTCCAGACTGGATTTCCTGTGAAGCCGAACCGCTTCCAGGTGAAGGTGTGACAACTTCCTGTAGAGTCACTGTCTCCGGTCCTCAGACAGGTCAGAGGTCACGGGAGGGGAGAGGTCAGAGGTCATGGTGGGTTGGGGGGCACCATAGGTCAGAGGTCATGGTGGGGGTGGGGCACAGTGGGGTCAGAGGGCGTCGCCGAAACGTGACGATGACAGAAAACAAAGTGACAGTTCCGGTCAGTTCCGGTCCCCCCCCGCCCCAACCAGGACCATCTGATGTTTCTCCAGGTCGGATCTCCAAACACCAGATGCACTTTGCCCTCAGTCTGTGAACAAAACCTCCGATCTGCAGCCCAACGGGCCGACGGTACCGCCAGAACCAGAGGAACCTGCAGAACCAGAGGAACCTGCAGAACCTTCCACCCTCCTGGAGTCTCAGCGGTCCAGCGCGGGGCGGAGCGGCCGGCTGGACGTCCAGGCAGAGAAATCAAACGTACACAAACACCATTGAACTGATGTTGAAACAGAAACGCTCCTCATGTGATCCGGTCACATGACTGCAGGTCGGTACAGGTCGGCCAATCAGGTGTCCCTGTGGAAGGGGGAGAAGACGGCATTGGTTAATCTGACAGCCAAACAGGAAACAGATTGTTTTATTCATGTTCCTGTTTCTGATTGGTTAGATATCATGTGACTGTTTCACATCCCATAATGCTGTGAGTCAAACCTGTCATTCCTGTTCTTTCACTTGTATTTCTAGTCAATATATTCTATATTCTCATGGTGGAACTGTCAGTTTGTTCTTGTTTATATTCTGTTTTGACTCATGGATCAATAAAGTTTCATCTGCTGTCTGCATGTTCTGATCCGTTTATCTTCCTCCTTCAGTTGTTTGTCCAGGTGAACGATGATCTTTGACCTCTGGTGGCAGCAAGTCTCAGAGAACTGACACTCCAGCTACAGGAAACCTCCCAAAACACAAGGGATTATGGGTAGAAGGAGACAGAAAGCCTAGCAGAACAAAATGTCTGGACTGATGCTCATATTCAGGTACGTCAGCCTGCAGGCTTCGTCTCAGCCAATCACTGCAGCCGCTCATCTCGCTACCTGAGCTTCAACCAGACATGAAGAACCAGTCAGTGAACTGAGCTGAGCGGCTGTGGTGATTGGCTGGAATGAAAACCTGCATGAACCGGAGGTGTGTTCCATTTGGCCAAAATGCATCCTCTCCTCCATCCTCGTCTCCTCGTTGACCCGGCATCCAAAAATGAGCCACCATCTTTAAGGATGTTACAGCAGACAGACGAAGGATCCTTCATGTCTCCTCGCCTCCTTCCTCCAATGAGGTCGGAGGAGACTCAGGTGTTTCCTCCATATGGGAATACTGACTGAAGACTGATCCAAACCTCAGATCTAAACCTCAGATCCAAACCTCAGATCCAAACCTCAGATCCAAACTGTCAGATCCAAACCTCAGATCCAAACCTCAGATCCAAACTGTCAGAACTAAACCTCAGATCCAAACTGTCAGAACTAAACCTCAGATCTAAACCTCAGATCCAAACTGTCAGATCCAAACTGTCAGAACTAAACCTCAGATCCAAACTGTCAGAACTAAACCTCAGATCTAAACCTCAGATCCAAACTGTCAGAACTAAACCTCAGATCTAAACCTCAGATCCAAACCTCAGATCCAAACCTCAGATCCAAACTGTCAGAACTAAACCTCAGATCCAAACCTCAGATCCAAACTGTCAGAACTAAACCTCAGATCCAAACCTCAGATCCAAACTGTCAGAACTAAACCTCAGATCCAAACCTCAGATCTAAACCTCAGATCCAAACCTCAGATCCAAACTGTCAGAACTAAACCTCAGATCCAAACTGTCAGAACTAAACCTCAGATCCAAACCTCAGATCCAAACTGTCAGAACTAAACCTCAGATCCAAACCTCAGATCCAAACCTCAGATCCAAACTGTCAGAACTAAACCTCAGATCTAAACCTCAGATCTAAACCTCAGATTCAAACTGTCAGAACTAAACCTCAGATCCAAACTGTCAGAACTAAACCTCAGATCCAAACCTCAGATCCAAACTGTCAGAACTAAACCTCAGATCCAAACCTCAGATCCAAACCTCAGATCCAAACTGTCAGAACTAAACCTCAGATCCAAACCTCAGATCCAAACTGTCAGAACTAAACCTCAGATCTAAACCTCAGATCCAAACTGTCAGATCCAAACTGTCAGAACTAAACCTCAGATCCAAACTGTCAGATCTAAACCTCAGATCCAAACTGTCAGAACTAAACCTCAGATCCAAACTGTCAGATCTAAACCTCAGATCCAAACTATCAGAACTAAACCTCAGATCCAAACTGTCAGACCTAAACCTCAGATCCAAACTGTCAGATCTAAACCTCAGATCCAAACTGTCAGATCTAAACCTCAGATCCAAACTGTCAGATCTAAACCTCAGATCCAAACTGTCAGAACTAAACCTCAGATCTAAACCTCAGATCCAAACTGTCAGATCCAAACTGTCAGAACTAAACTTCAGATCCAAACTGTCAGAACTAAACCTCAGATCCAAACTGTCAGATCCAAACCTCAGATCCAAACTGTCAGATCTAAACCTCAGATCCAAACTGTCAGAACTAAACTTCAGATCCAAACTGTCAGAACTAAACCTCAGATCTAAACCTCAGATCCAAACTGTCAGATCCAAACTGTCAGAACTAAACCTCAGATCCAAACTGTCAGAACTAAACCTCAGATCCAAACCTCAGATCCAAACCTCAGATCCAAACTGTCAGAACTAAACCTCAGATCCAAACCTCAGATCCAAACCTCAGATCCAAACTGTCAGAACTAAACCTCAGATCCAAACTGTCAGAACTAAACCTCAGATCTAAACCTCAGATCCAAACTGTCAGATCCAAACTGTCAGAACTAAACCTCAGATCCAAACTGTCAGAACTAAACCTCAGATCCAAACCTCAGATCCAAACTGTCAGAACTAAACCTCAGATCCAAACCTCAGATCCAAACCTCAGATCCAAACTGTCAGAACTAAACCTCAGATCCAAACCTCAGATCCAAACTGTCAGAACTAAACCTCAGATCCAAACCTCAGATCTAAACCTCAGATCCAAACCTCAGATCCAAACTGTCAGAACTAAACCTCAGATCCAAACCTCAGATCCAAACCTCAGATCCAAACTGTCAGAACTAAACCTCAGATCCAAACCTCAGATCCAAACTGTCAGATCCAAACCTCAGATCCAAACCTCAGATCCAAACCTCAGATCCAAACTGTCAGAACTAAACCTCAGATCTAAACTATCAGAACTAAACCTCAGATCCAAACTGTCAGATCTAAACCTCAGATCCAAACTGTCAGAACTAAACCTCAGATCTAAACCTCAGATCCAAACTGTCAGATCTAAACCTCAGATCCAAACTGTCAGAACTAAACTTCAGATCCAAACTGTCAGATCTAAACCTCAGATCCAAACTATCAGAACTAAACCTCAGATCCAAACTGTCAGATCTAAACCTCAGATCCAAACTGTCAGATCTAAACCTCAGATCCAAACTGTCAGAACTAAACCTCAGATCCAAACTGTCAGAACTAAACTTCAGATCCAAACTGTCAGATCTAAACCTCAGATCCAAACTATCAGAACTAAACCTCAGATCCAAACTGTCAGATCTAAACCTCAGATCCAAACTGTCAGATCTAAACCTCAGATCCAAACTGTCAGAAATGTGTAGAAAACGACAGATAAAATCCAGCTGTGAGTCCTTGATTTTTCTCTCAGTCTGTCTTCATCTTTATGTGAATTGCGTTTGTTTGCCATGGAATTTCTCCAGGGAGAATAAATTCTAACTAAACCTCATTAAGAGCAATTCATTGTGTATTTTGCACATTATGTTCTTACAGCTACAGCTGTGGTCATGTAGGAGAATAAAAAGAATCAAACTGTGGTCAGTGCAGGTGAGATCAGACAGCTGCTGGTGAGATCAGACAGCTGCTGGTGAGATCAGACAGCTGCAGGTGAGATCAGACAGCTGCAGGTGAGATCAGACAGCTGCAGGTGAGATCAGACAGCTGCAGGTGAGATCAGACAGCTGCTGGTGAGATCAGACAGCTGCAGGTGAGATCAGACAGCTGCAGGTGAGATCAGACAGCTGCTGGTGAGATCAGACAGCTGCAGGTGAGATCAGACAGCTGCAGGTGAGATCAGACAGCTGCTGGTCATCCGACCCGAGTCAGAAGTATAAAGTCGACAGTAACAGACTCACAGCAGGAGTTCTGCCTCCATGAGGAAGACGAGGCTCGTTGGGACGAAGATGAATCCATTAATCTGAACGTTGTGAATCGTTTCTATGTGATAAAACTGACAGCTGTGATCATGGAGGGGAAGGAGGTTCTGTGGGCGGAGCCTCAAACGGCACGCCAACATGGCCGTGCGAGGACGTTCCTCCTCCTCGCAGGAGACGCGAGGAGACGAGGAAGCAAGGAGACGAGGAAGCAAGGAGAAATCGTTACCAAATGGAACGCACCCCGGGATTGGACAGCAGGAAGTGTTTGATCTGAGCCAACGAGGCCGAGGAGGGAGGGAGTGTGTGTGCGTGTGTGTGTGTGTGTGTGCGTGCGTGTGTGTGTGTGCGTGTGTGTGTGTGTGCGTGCGTGCGTGTGAGCGCGCGTGTGTGCGTGGCGCTTACCAGTCTCACCTCCGGGCGGGGGGGTACATGGAGGGGGCGGAGGCTTGCTGACTGGCGACGATGGCGGAGGAGGAGAGACCTGCAGGAAAGAGCCAATCATCAGCTCAGATACTTCCAATATGGCTGACATTTGAGAGTTATGGACAATATTCTGTCAAAACAAATCATCTTTCTTATCTGCAGCTTGGAGAAACGAAACCAAACTTCAGACTTTTTAATGTGACCTGGAACTGAATTTAAGACCAGTTTAAAAACCCAAATAAAGAACATGATGATGAATGTTTTTTCAAACTATAAATGAGCAGAATAAGGAAAAGGACATCAGAAAAATAAGAGTGTTAAAGAGTAAAAACCAACAGCAGTTCAGTTCCTCTTTCCACCAGCAGGTGGCAGGATTCAGATTTAGTTCCTCATCAATATCTTCAGTCTGATGTTCAACATCAGCAGTTAGTTAACCCTAACCCTGCTCAACCTGCCTCTTCTTCTACTGCAGTTAGTGATTTACTATGTTTCCCAGAATGCCTTTCAACAACCTCCAGAGAAGGGGCAGGAACCTGCTGCATTCAGCTGTGGGTTATAAATGAAGGTGGAGAGAGAGATACCAAAGTAAGAACAAGAGAGTTTTTCCAGTCTATAAAAAGTGAGTCTCTCCTTCCTCCACCCAGCCTGTCTCTCTGCTGCAGTGCATTCTGGTCTCTCTCCTGCTGCTGCAGTGCATTCTGGTCTCTCTCCTGCTCCTGTGGTGGAGAAACTGGTCTCTCTCCTCTTCTACGATGGATTTTTCCCTGTATGACTGTTGAACGTCTCTTGGTGCAAAATGGCGGCTCTAGAAAGAAGCCCTCGCTCTTTGATTCTGAGGGACTGACACCAAAACCTGACGTTTACCGCTGATGTTTTACATCCTGAAACATTTTCTCATATCAAACTCCACTGGAGCTGCTGGAAACATCTGGAGGTGACGTCACCTCGTCTACGATTGGCCGGTTATCCACCAAGAAGAAAAACACAACAAACTACTGAATGGAGCCAGAGATGAAAAGAACATCAACAGCTGATTTAACAGTTAAAGAGTTTTAGTATCCTGGTTCCAGACTCCTGAATCAATCCTCCACTCTTCAGATTCGGTCAAAGTCTGGTGTTTCTCTATTCAATGGCGATTTCTAGCTTGGAAAAACGATCGAGCCAATCAGAGCCTTTATGGGCGGGACTAAAGTTTGAACCGTTCGTGTGACCGTTTTTCATTGGTGTTTCGGCAGAATAGATTTGTTGAAATCACCTCCTTAACCAACAGGTTGTCTTTGCAAAGACAATATTTTAGCCCAAATGGACGAACATTCTTGGTCAGTCGGTAAATGTCAGATACGTCGTCACTAGTGATCGGTTCGGGGAAAACCGACCCCCCCACACAGAAAACGGCTAACGAGGAGGAAATCTCAGTTGAATGATGGAGTGGAACCAGATGGAGGTTCAGGCTGAACACCAGGACAGGGATTTAGGGTTTTTTCCTTTAATCTGAACACCATTACCATATATGGTGTGTCAGCCTTACCTGAGGCGTAGGACAGGTCGTACTGTCCGGACAGCAGCGGGTATCCCAGGTGATGATGGGACGGCAGGATGCGTTGAGACGGCGAGGATCGCGGCCGGTCGGCCTCCCTCTCCCTGTCTCTCTCTCTCTCCCGGTCTCTCTCTCTCTCCCGGTCTCTCTCTCTCTCCCGGTCGTGGGCGATCTTGTCCTGGATGGACGGGGATTTGCTCTTGTACTGGCTGGCGTGTTGCTGCAGAAGCTCCAGGGCTTTGGCCTCGCCGGCCGGCTTCCCAGTGGGGCTGGACCTGGACGGCTTCTCCCCCTCCTCCCCCGCCAGCTTCCCTCCGTACGGCGAGAAGGAGTAACCTGTCGACAGGTAGGAGCCTGGGGACAGAGGAGAAACACGTCAACTGGCGCTCCGTCGATTACATCATCTGACCGTCTGACCATCAGTCAGCTGACCGAACAGCTGAGGTTGGAAGGAACATCGTCAACATGTTTCCTGTTTTTCCATGTTAAAACTGTCTCCCCCCCCCCAGCAGTCTGACAGACTGATCACATGACGCATGTAGGAGGCGGGGCAACGCGAACAGTTTCTGATGAAGCAAAGCGAAGCGCCTGCTGCGCTTTGTGTTAAAAACAATAAAAATCCAAGATAAAAAGTTCTATCTCTAGCTTTCCTCCAATAATAGCTTTAATAATAGCTTTCCTCTAATAATAATAATAAATGTTAATATTCTTATTATCATCAGGATAAAGGTTATTCAACTTGTTCTTACCAGGGTTTGGGTTATTATTTATTGATTATTATTAGTGATCTTGTTCTTTTTTTATTTAGCCTTTATTTTACCAGGAAGTCCCACTGAGATTCAAAATCTCTTTCCAAGGGAGAGCTGGCAGCAGGGGGTTGGACAAGAAAACATACAGTAGAAAATACAAAGATAGGAAAATATGTACAATAAAAAAAGATCACACTTTAGATCAGAAACAGCGCACATCTTGCATAGACTCTGGATAATTAGTTTGAACTGGTTTAGGGGAATAAAATGGTGAGCTGGAGCTTTGACTGGAGGTTGTTCAGGAACTTTTCACCAACAGTTTGATTCTGGGAACTTTAAGAAGAATGTAGGACTGTGATCTTAGTCAATTTATTTATATAGTACCATTCATACATAGGCTGAAACTCAAAGTGCTTTACATAAAATAGGTTGATTAAACAATAAATGGGTTAAAACCATTACACAAAGTTACATTCAAAATCTCATTAAAATTAAACTAAAATAGTCCAGCACAGGAAAGACCTTCTATGCCAATGACAACATTTAAAAAATCCTCCTAAGCCAATTTGCTCAGGACCACTAGAATTACAAACTCATAAAATGACAAGAAAAACAATAAAATTAAAAGCCAAGTTAAAAAGAGTTTTGAGCCTGACACAGTTTGGGGCGTAACTGCAGAACGCTGCATCCCGATCAACAAGATCTGACCTGAGGCTGTGCAGGACCTGAGGCAGTAAAGGACCTGCAACATGGGCCGGGCCTAAGCTGCCAAGGGCTTTGGAAACAAGTAAAAGGACTTTAAATCCTAAAAGCCACAGGGAGCCAGTGGAGTGCAGATAGATCTGGAGTGATGTGTTTGAGTCCAGCAGCAGAGTTCTGGATCAGCTGTAGTCTGTCAACTGACTGTTTAGGCTCAGTAAAAAGCACATTGCAATAATCTAGTCTGCCTGATATGAAGACATGGATGTAAGTTTCTCAGCATCTTGCCGGGTTAGGAATGACCGTAACCTGGCAACATTTCTGAGATGAAAAAATGATGTCTGTGTCAGCTTGTTTATGTGGAGAGTAAAACTGAAGTCAAAGTCTAAGATAACACCCAGACTTGTTACTTCACAAGTCAGATTCCCAAGTCTGCTGAAGAGCTCCTCCCTCTTGGAGTATTTCAGTTTTATCTTCATTTAGTTTCAGGGGGTTATTACTCATCCATTTATTGATTGCAAACAGGCAGCAGGTCAGGGAACTTAAGGCGTCTGCATCTGCCGGCTCAAAAGAGACATACAGCTGTGTGTCATCAGCATAACATTAACATTAACATTAACATCATGCTCTCTGATGACATCACCAGGGAAGCACATCCAGCGAGAAGAGTAGCGAACCAGGACAGAGGGAAATGTCATACCTGTCTGGTGCATGATCCACAAGACTAACAAAGAATTTCCTCCCAGTAAAATATGAACGGAACCACTTCAGACCACAAGCAGAAAAACCCAGTTTTCCAGGCGATTCATGAGAATATTGTGATCGATTGTGTCCAAGGCTGCACTACGATCTAGAAGAGCTAGAACTGAGACTTTATTTGAATCAACACCAAGTCTCAGATCATTAACTATTTTGGTGGAGCAGTCTCTGTGCTGTGATTGGCTCTAAAACCTGACACTTCTCCAGTATATCATTTTCATTTAGAAAGTTGGTCTACTGATACCTTACCCTGGCATCTTACTTATAAAGGGAAGATTAGATTTGAGCCTGTAGTTACTCTACTGTCTAAATTAGACTTCTTCAGTAGAAGCTTCACAACAGCAGTTTTGAATCTCTAGTGTTTATAATTATCATGACAGAGTTGGAGTTTCTGTTAAAGAGTTTCTTAAAAAATACAGCAGGAAGGGGATCAGGAACCTTACAAAGTTCTTGAACAGAGATCCTGGTGAAGTTATTCATAGCAGCCTGACTTCTGGTGGACTGACAGTAGAGGTCAGTAGAGTCTGTAACAACTTCAGCTCTGATAGTTGTAGTTTTGTTATTTAAACATTTTGCAAATTCTTCAATTTTTTTAGTAGAGGCTTGGCTGAGAAAATGAGCGGCGTTGACAGGATTTAGCACTAAGGTGGTGCACACATTCAGCGATCCAGCGCTGTCTAATAGAACAGGGGCAACAGAATGAAGAAGAGGGCAACAAAATGAAGAAGAGGGCAATATAATAAAGAAGAGGGCAATAGAATGAAGAATAGGGCAATAGAATAAAGAATAGGGCAATAGAATGAAGAATAGGGCAATAGAATAAAGAAGAGGGCAATAGAATGAAGAATAGGGCAATAGAATAAAGAATAGGGCAATAGAATGAAGAACAGGGCAATAGAATAAAGAAGAGGGCAATAGAATGAAGAATAGGGCAATAGAATGAAGAATAGGGCAATAGAATGAAGAATAGGGCAATAGAATAAAGAAGAGGGCAATAGAATGAAGAATAGGGCAATAGAATAAGCTAGGTTTTTATTTTAGAAACAAATCCTGCTTTTCTTATGCTGCCAGGAAAAAATTGGTTGAGGCTACGTTCCTTCCCTTGCTTGACTCTGGCGATCTGTGTACATGCACGCCTCTGCCCAGAGCTTTCATTGGCTGGACACTGTGCACCACAGCGCTCTGAGGTTTGTCACAGGCTGCAAAGCTCTCACTCACCATTGCACCTATATGCCAGAGTTCAGTGGCCTTCATTGGCCTTGCACAGACTTACTCATTGGTACATATTTATTTATAAGTCCATCCTTGGTCTGCTCCCCTCTTACCTTTGTGGGTATATCTCACTCAAAACTAGTAATTATTGTTTGCGCTCAAATGACACCCTCTTACTGTCCGTCCCTAAGGTTCGCACTGAATTTGGCAAACGGGCCTTTATGTCCTCCGCCCCTGCAGCCTGGAACCACTTGCAGACAGATTTGCAGCTAGATGAGCTGATCCCGATTAGGGCATCCAAAAATGTAGTGAAGGGTTTGGAGGCAAATTCAATTGGAATTTGTAATTGCTTCCTTAGCTAGACCCGTTTCCTCCTGTCTGTCTTTTAGGCGTATGACTCTGTGAGTTGCTACTGTATGTTTTGTTTTATGTGCTTTTAATCCTTGCTTGTATGTTGTTTGAAAATCTGTATTGCTGCTATCTTGGCCAGGGCTCCCTCGAAAAAGAGATCTTGTAATCTCAATGGGACTCACCTGGTTAAATAAAGGTTAGATAAAAATAAAAAATAAAAAAAATAAAGAAGAGGGCAATAGAATAAAGAAGAGGGCAATAGAATGAAGAATAAGGCAATAGAATAAAGAAGAGGGCAATAGAATAAAGAAGAGTGTCAGCTTGTGTCCACTGTGCCTTCATCAAGAGTTTTAACATAAATACTGAAGAGGATGGAGCCAGGATCAAAGCCCTGAGGAACACCATAATCCTAATAATAACCTTATTAGTTATTGATTATCATTATTGATCTTATCAGGGTTAGGGTTATTAGTTATTATTATTATTATTGATCATGATCTTACCGGGGTTAGGGTTATTAGTTATTGATTATCATTATTGATCTTATCAGGGTCAGGGTTATTAGTTATTGATTATTGTTATTGATCTTACCGGGGTTAGGGTTATTGGTTATTGATTATCATTATTGATGTTAACGGGGTCAGGGTTATTAGTTATTGATTATTGTTATTGATCTTACCGGGGTCAGGGTTATTAGTTATTGATTATCGTTATTGATATTACCGGGGTCAGGGTTATTAGTTATTGATTATCGTTATTGATCTTACCGGGGTCAGGGTTATTAGTTATTGATTATTGTTATTGATCTTACCGGGGTCAGGGTTATTAGTTATTGATTATCGTTATTGATCTTACCGGGGTCAGGGTTATTAGTTATTGATTATCGTTATTGATCTTACCGGGGTCAGGGTTATTAGTTATTGATTATTGTTATTGATCTTACCGGGGTCAGGGTTATTAGTTATTGATTATTGTTATTGATCTTACCGGGGTAGTTCTGCATCATGATGGACGGCATGCCTCGGTAGCCGGGGGGGCCGGGCTCGTAGCCCTGGCTGTAGCCGTAGGCTCCGTGCATGTAGGGCATGTAGCTCTGCTGAGGCAGAGGGGGGGGGAACTGCATGTGGGGGGGGCGCGCCTCCTTCCCCCCCCGCTGCTCCTCCCCCGCCTCCTTCGCCTCCTCTTTCGGCCGCTGCCTCTCCTCCTTCCCTTTCCTGTCTCGCTCTCGCTCCCTGTCTCGCTCCCTGTCCTCCTTCCATCGCTCGTCCTCCTGCGGTTTGGGGGCTTCTGGGTATTTGTTGGGGTAAACGTACGGCCAGAGGCGCGAGTCCGGCTCCTGGAGAGAAGACAACATCATATCTAATATTTAATCTAAATAATATCTAATATCTAATCTATCTAATATCTAATCTGTCGTAATATCTGGTTCACATCTTTAACAGTAAACATGCAGTTACCTGTCTGTACCACATGGCGGCCTCCATGCTGGACGGCCTGCCTGACTCCGCCTTCACCTCCTCTTTCCCATGATGCCCCGCTTCGCTCAGCTTCATCTTCAGCCCCTCCGGCTGGGGGACGGGGCCCTTGGCGTCCTCTCCCTTCGGCATGATGACGGACTTGGCGGGCTCGGCGGCGGGCGGCGGCTCTTTTGGTTTGGCCTGGTTCGGTTCGGTCAGACCGGGGGTTTTGGAGAGGGAGGGGGGGGGCAGCGAGGCTTTCTGCTTCCACTCCTCTTTTCCGGAAGCTTCTCTGTCTTTGGCCTCCGCCTTCTTGTCGGCCTGCCGCTGCCTCTCCTCATACTGCTGGCGGTAGGCGGGGCTTGAGGCCAGCAGGTGGGCGTGGTAGGCCTGGTCGGGGGGGTAGGAGTAGGGCGGGACATAGTACTGGTTGTAGTACAGCGGCTGCATGTACATGTTGGAGCGCTGCTGGATGACGGACGGCTGCTGAGGCCCCGGCTCCGCCTTCCTCTCCTCCTGAGGCTCCGCCTTCACTTTGGGCTCCTCCCCCGCCTCCTGCTCCTCTTCCTTCTTTATCTTCACCTGCGCTCCCTCCACCTGAGGCGGCGGAGCGGGCGCCGCCCCCGGACTGGTGTTGGCGTAGCTGGGGGAGTAGTAGGAGTCGTAGGCGGGGTAGAAGGGCGCCTCCTTGCTGGGCGGTCGGGGGGGGAACAGCGCCTTCTTGGCACCGTCACGCGGCGGCTGGTCGGGTTCTGGCTTCAGACCCTTCGGCTCCCCCCGCCCCTCCCCGTCCTCCCCGGCGTCAGAGATGTCGGAGTACGCGGGGCTGCCGGTCTTGACGGACGCGTTGTCGGCTCCGTTCTGGTTGAGGTGGAGCGGGGGGGCGTGGCCGGCCTCCATCCTGCTGGCTCCGCCTATCGACGGGCTGGGCGCGTTGTCGGAGAAGCTGTACACTTTGTCGGCTTCAGCCTTGATGCTCGCCAAACGGCTCTGGTGGGTTTCCGTGGAACCGTTGAGCAAAGCGTCCGACGACTCGGAGTACGGGCTCCGCCCCTCCTCCGGCCGTCCCGCCTTCCCGGCCGCCTTCGGACTGTCCCCCTCCTTCCCCCCCTCCCTCTTCTTCTTCTCCTTCTTCTTCTTGTCCTTGTTGAGGGCGGGGCTGGAGGCGGGGTCGGCCAGCGGCGGCGGTTTGGTCTGGATGTTCTTCAGCTGCGGACTCTTGGGGACGGACTGAACCACTGAGCCGAGTGAGGGGGAGGCGGCCTGAAGGGCGTAGGGGGCGGGGGCGGGGGCGGGGGAGGGGGCAGGGCCGGCGGGCCGGGCCGGCTTCAGGCCTTTCTGGGTCAGTTTATCGGGCTTGGCGCCGGCCGCTGTCTTCTTGGACTTCCTGTCGTCCATCCCATCGTTGCTGGCCTCGTCTGTGAGACACGCCCCCTCCTCGCCGCCGTCCGTCACCTCCAGCTCCGCCTCCCCGGCCTTCTTCTTCCCCTGCTTGGAGACAGACTTCCCCGACGAGGGGGAGGGGCTCTGGACATCAAAGCCGCGCCCCTTGGGAGTAGCCGAGCGGGCGGGGGAGACGGCGGCGCCGTTACAGGAGGCGGAGTCGGGGTGGAGAGTGTCGTCCCCGTACTCGCTGTCCGCGTCCTGCTCCAGCCGCACGTCGTGGTCGTTGTGGGCACGCGCCTGGTGGTACTTCAGCCCGTTGATGTGCTTGTACTTCTTGTTGCAGTTGGGGTGGGGACAGTCGATGAGAACGGGGGAGGGGCAGGTCCGGTCGAGCGGCGGGGGGTCGGTCTTCCCGGCGGGGAGGGGGGGGGCGGAGCCGGTGGAGTTGGTTCTCATGCGTTTGGAGGCCTTGGTGTCCTCGGAGCTGGAGGTGGGCTCCATGTCGGAGGCCGGTTTGGTCTTCCTCTTGGCAGAGGAGGGGCTGGCCTTGGCGTCCTCGCTGCCGCCGGCCGGCTGCCCGCCTCGCCGGCCCTTGCTGCCACCGCCGCCGCCACGCGTCTTACCGCCACCGCTGCCTTTGTTGTCGGACGAGTTGCTGTTGTCGTTGAGCGGCGTGTTGCTGCCAGGACGCATCCTCTTCCCCCGACCGCGACCGCTACGCATCTCCACATCGCTGGTGGGAGACTCACAGAACCTGACAACACACAGCGCCACCAATTCAGCAATATCCAATCAATATCCAATCAATATTTCCCTGTGAGTAAAAGGTTGAAAGTTAATAAAATACTGTGCTGCAGTCTACTTTACACACAAAGTATCCATGGCAACTGTTTCAAAGACTCATAACATCTCATTTTAATTAGAAATGAGTTTGATAGTATATTTTTTTTTAAATTCTCCAGGTAAATGATGTGTATTTTGCTTGATAAATGAGGCCAATGAGGAACCAGGGGAACAAGGGGGGAACCAGGGGAACAAGGGGGGAACCAGGGGAACAAGGGGGGGAACCAGGGGAACAAGGAGGGAACCAGGGGAACAAGGGGGGAACCAGGGGAACAAGGGGGGGAACCAGGGGAACAAGGGGGGAACCAGGGGAACAAGGGGGGAACCAGGGGAACAAGGGGGGGAACCAGGGGAACAAGGGGGAACCAGGGGAACAAGGGGGGAACCAGGGGAACAAGGGGGGAACCAGGGGGGAACCAGGGGAACAAGGGGGGAACCAGGGGAACAAGGGGGGGAACCAGGGGGGAACCAGGGGAACAAGGGGGGAACCAGGGGAACAAGGGGGGGAACCAGGGGGGAACCAGGGGAACCAGGTTCAGTTCATTCAGAACATCTCAGAACCGGCTGTCTTCAGTCAGAAACTAACTTTTTAATTTTCCTGCCAAGTAAATCAAACATTTATCAGCCAAAATAATAAATATACAGATTTTTCATAGAAACGTCTCCTAACCATTTCATCAGCTTTTACAGTCCAGGTTCTGCTTTCATTCACAACTTTAATTACCAGAGAGCACTGTGTGTGTGTGTGTGTGTGTGTGTGTGTGTGTGTGTGTGTGTGTACCTGGGCGGTGCCCAGTCGTGTCTTGTACAGTCCAGCAGGGTTCCAACATACGTCTTGTTCCTCCAGGTGACGTTTACAACCAGCATACCTACAGACAGACAGGTAGACAGACAGACAGTTAGAGAGACAGACAGGTAGACAGACAGACAGTTAGAGAGGCAGACAGGTAGACAGGTTGAGAGACAGACAGAAAGGTAGACAGACAGAGAGACAGACAGGTAGACAGACAGACCGACAGACAGACAGACAGGCAGGTAGAGAGACAGACCGACAGACAGACAGACAGGCAGGTAAAGAGACAGACAGGCAGACAGGCAGGTAGAGAGACAGACAGGCAGACAGGTAGAGAGACAGACAGACAGACAGACAGGCAGACAGACAGAGAGACAGACAGGTAGACAGACAGACCGACAGACAGAACACTGGGTTTAACTTTCATATTGATCCGCTTCCTCTCTTCTGTTCTGACAGACTGATGAACTTTAATGTCTTTTCTCTTGGTTTCATGACTGAAGCTGCTGGTCCATGTGGTCTCTCTGTCTCTTTATCTCTTTATCTCTCTGTCTCTTTATCTCTTTATCTCTCTGTCTCTTTATCTCTTTATCTCTCTGTCTCTTTATCTCTTTATCTCTCTGTCTCTTTATCTCTGTCTCTTTATCTCTCTGTCTCTATCTCTTTATCTCTCTGTCTCTTTATCTCTGTCTCTTTATCTCTCTGTCTCTATCTCTTTATCTCTCTGTCTCTTTATCTCTGTCTCTTTATCTCTGTCTCTATCTCTTTATCTCTCTGTCTCTTTATCTCTCTGTCTCTTTATCTCTTTATCTCTGTCTCTTTATCTCTCTGTCTCTTTATCTCTGTCTCTTTATCTCTATCTCTCTGTCTCTTTATCTCTGTCTCTTTATCTCTCTGTCTCTATCTCTTTATCTCTGTCTCTTTATTTCTCTGTCTCTATCTCTTTATCTCTCTGTCTCTTTATCTCTTTATCTCTCTGTCTCTTTATCTCTGTCTCTATCTCTTTATCTCTCTGTCTCTTTATCACTGTCTCTTTATCTCTGTCTCTTTATCTCTCTGTCTCTTTATCTCTTTGTCTATCTCTTTATCTCTCTGTCTCTATCTCTTTATCTCTCTGTCTCTTTATCTCTCTGTCTCTTTATCTCTTTATCTCTTTATCTCTCTGTCTCTTTATCTCTGTCTCTTTATCTCTTTGTCTCTGTCTCTTTATCTCTCTGTCTCTTTATCTCTGTCTCTTTATCTCTTTATCTCTCTGTCTCTTTATCTCTGTCTCTTTATCTCTCTGTCTCTTTATCTCTCTGTCTCTTTATCTCTCTGTCTCTATCTCTTTATCTCTCTGTCTCTTTATCTCTTTATCTCTTTATCTCTGTCTCTTTATCTCTTTATCTCTGTCTCTATCTCTTTATCTCTCTGTCTCTTTATCTCTTTATCTCTCTGTCTCTTTATCTCTGTCTCTTTATCTCTCTGTCTCTTTATCTCTCTGTCTCTATCTCTTTATCTCTCTGTCTCTTTATTTCTCTGTCTCTATCTCTTTATCTCTGTCTCTTTATCTCTTTATCTCTCTGTCTCTTTATCTCTGTCTCTATCTCTTTATCTCTCTGTCTCTTTACCTCTCTGTCTCTTTATCACTCTGTCTCTTTATCACTCTGTCTCTTTATCACTCTGTCTCTTTATCTCTGTCTCTTTATCTCTGTCTCTTTATCTCTCTGTCTCTTTATCTCTGTCTCTATCTCTTTATCTCTCTGTCACTTTATCTCTCTGTCTCTTTATCTGTCTCTATCTCTTTATCTCTCTGTCTCTTTATCTCTCTGTCTCTTTATCTCTGTCTCTTTATCTCTGTCTTTTTATCTCTTTATCTCTCTGTCTCTTTATCTCTTTATCTCTCTGTCTCTTTATCTCTCTGTCTCTTTATCTCTATCTCTCTGTCTCTTTATCTCTGTCTCTATCTCTTTATCTCTCTGTCTCTTTATCTTTATCTCTTTATCTCTCTGTCTCTTTATCTCTCTGTCTCTTTATCTCTGTCTCTTTATCTCTGTCTCTTTATCTCTGTCTCTTTATCTCTTTGTCTCTCTGTCTCTTTATCTCTCTGTCTCTATCTCTTTATCTCTCTGTCTCTTTATCTCTTTATCTCTCTGTCTCTTTATCTCTTTATCTCTCTGTCTCTTTATCTCTCTGTCTCTTTATCTCTTTATCTCTCTGTCTCTTTATCTCTCTGTCTCTTTATCTCTGTCTCTTTATCTCTTTGTCTCTTTATCTCTCTGTCTCTTTATCTCTTTGTCTCTGTCTCTTTATCTCTCTGTCTCTTTATCTCTTTGTCTCTCTGTCTCTTTATCTCTCTGTCTCTTTGTCTCTCTGTCTCTGTTTCTTTATCTCTTTATCTCTCTATCTCTTTATCTCTCTGTCTCTTTATCTCTGTCTCTTTATCTCTTTATCTCTGTTTCTTTATCTCTTTATCTCTCTGTCTCTTTATCTCTATCTCTCTATCTCTTTATCTCTCTCTTTATCTATCTGTCTCTTTATCTCTTTATCTCTCTGTCTCTTTATCTCTTTATCTCTGTCTCTTTATCTATCTGTCTCTTTATCTCTTTATCTCTCTGTCTCTTTATCTCTCTGTCTCTCTGTCTCTTTATCTCTCTCTTTATCTCTGTCTCTTTATCTCTTTATCTATCTGTCTCTATCTCTCTGTCTCTTTATCTCTTTATCTATCTGTCTCTATCTCTGTCTCTTTATCTCTCTGTCTCTATCTCTTTATCTATCTGTCTCTATCTCTCTGTCTCTTTGTCTCTCTGTCTCTATCTCTCTGTCTCTTTATCTCTCTGTCTCTTTGTCTCTTTATCTCTCTGTCTCTTTATCTCTGTCTCTTTATCTCTCTGTCTCTTTGTCTCTCTGTCTCTTTGTCTCTTTATCTCTCTGTCTCTTTATCTCTTTGCCTCTGTCTCTTTATCTCTCTGTCTCTTTATCTCTTTATCTCTCTGTCTCTTTGTCTCTTTATCTCTCTGTCTCTTTATCTCTGTCTCTTTATCTCTCTGTCTCTTTGTCTCTTTATCTCTTTGCCTCTGTCTCTTTATCTCTCTGTCTCTTTATCTCTCTGTCTCTTTATCTCTTTGCCTCTGTCTCTTTATCTCTCTGTCTCTTTATCTGTGTCTCTTTATCTCTTTGTCTCTCTGTCTCTTTGTCTCTTTTTCTCTTTGCCTCTTTGTCTCTTTATCTCTCTGTCTCTTTATCTCTTTGTCTCTTTATCTCTCTGTCTCTGTCTCTTTATCTCTCTGTCTCTTTATCTCTCTGTCTCTCTGTTGATATTTGGGGCTGAAATTGTCCTTTGGTTCAAAATGTCTAGAGGTGGCGGAGTGAAAGCCTGTCTCACCTGGGAAACACTGAACACTTGGAATTTCTGACAGAAAAACAGATAAAACTAGAAAATGTGCTCAGTAGAGCACAGACCTCCGCCATGTCTGACAACCACCTTTTGGTGATAAGCCACGCCCACTTTGGCCAATCGACATGAAAAGTTAATCAGTTCTTCCTTGGCCTTCAGACCAAGTTTTGTGCAAATCCGTGTCCAACGTTTAGAGAAATCCTGCTGACAGACGGACGGACGCAGGTGAAAACATTTCCTCCTTGGCGGAGGAAACAATATTGAACAGTGAATATTGAATCTGAAAGCATCGGTATTGGATCAGTCTGAACCAGGCTGTGACCTCCTGGATCTGATCCCAGACCAGCAGGGACAAACAGTCCTGCAGTATTTAAAGGAGAAAACTGAACCAGCTGTTCCAGTCAGAAGCTCATCTCAACCTGCTGCACTGACTGATGACATCACTGACATGAGACCAGCACTGGAATGTTTCCTCTACACTGTGGTTTAGCCTGGTTTAGCCTGGTTCAGCCTAGATTAGCCTGGTTCGGCCTAGATTAGCCTGGTTCGGCCTGGTTCAGCCTGGTCTAGCCTGCGTTAGCCTGGTTCGGCATGGTTTAGCCTGGTTCGACCTGGTTCAGCCTGGTCTAGCCTGTGTTAGCCTGGTTCGGCCTGGTCTAGCCTGTGTTAGCCTGGTTCGGCCTGGTTTAGCCTGGTTTGGCCTGGTTCAACCTGGTCTAGCCTGTGTTAGCCTGGTTCGGCCTGGTTTAGCCTTGTTCGACCTGGTTTAGCCTGGTCTAGCCTGGTCTAGCCTGTGTTAGCCTGGTTCGGCCTGGTTTAGCCTGGTTCGACCTGGTTTAGCCTGGTCTAGCCTGTGTTAGCCTGGTTCGGCCTGGTTAGCGTACCGTCCTCGGTCTCCTGCCACACGATGCCCTCCAGGTTGACGCTGGTTCCCGGTTCACACGGACCCAGACTCTCCGGCTCCGTCGACAGAGACGCGTCCGCCGTGTTCACCGCTACTGAGCGCGTGCGAACCATGATCTGCTCGCAGGGAGACGAGATGTCGCCGACGGCAACCGGAGCCAGGAGGTGAAGAGGAGGAGGAGCGGGAGTAGAGACTGGAGACTCCATCTGAGGAGAGAGGAGACAAGGAGAGAGGAGACAAGGAGAGGAGAAGAGAAGAGAAGAGAAGAGAAGAGAAGAGAGGAGGAGACAAGGAGAGGAGAAGAGAAGAGAAGAGAAGAGAAGAGAAGAGAGGAGAGGAGAGGAGAGGAGAGGAGGAGACAAGGAGAGGAGACAAGAAGAGGAGACAGGGTTAGACTCATGATGAATAATCAGATCAGACTGATCAAAATGCAGAATGTTACATTGTTGCATTTTGCACGAACAATCAAACAGGAGAAATCCATCGCAGAGGAGAGAGACCCACAGCAGCAGGAGATAGAAGATAGACAGACAGATAGACCACATGTCAGCCTGTCAATCACATGTCAGCCTGTCAATCACGTCAGTCTAGCCTAAAGTAAACATGGGACTAACCCTAACCCTAAAACTAAACTAAACCTAACCTAGAACTAAACTACAGGCAACCCCCCCTCCCTCCAGAACAAAGACATCAACATGACCGCCTGGAATGCTGGGAAACCCCCTGAAGACTAGACCCTCCTCCTCTCCCAGAGGGGCGGGGCGTCTTTAAACCTCAGCTATTGGCTGCTGCTGTGAGACAAGGCACAGGCATGCTCAGGCCCCGCCCTCTGCTCCCAGAATTCCACACTACAAACCCCAACAACTAACCACACACACACACACACACACACACACACACCCCTCTCCATTCAGTCAGTGTATTCATTACAACAATGTTAAATGTTGAAACAGAAGAGCAGCAGGCCGTCAGCAGAAGTGGAACCGCAGTGTTTTGTACAGAAAGTTCTCCAAGAAAAGTGATGGAGGAACATTGTGGAAACTGAGATATTTGAGATATTTCAGTTGTAAAATCCAAGCCAGCCGTCAGCGGACAGCAGCTGCGTTTACTCTTCGGCTCAGCTGTGTTTCACATGGCAAAGTGTCAAACCATAATATATGAACCACAATATATGAACCGAAGTCATGTGACTGCAGCCGGTTCCCCCTCTGCTCACTTTGTTCCAGGTAAAACAACATGGAGGCTCAGCAGCAGTTTGGTTGATATACAGCGTGTTTCAAAAGTAGGCATACACTCTGTAATAATTAGAATAATGAAAAACAAAGCTATGTAAATTTAACAAAATAATTCAACATTCAATTCAAGCCTTTATTAATACAACAAATGATACTTCTAGCACATTAATGTCAGCCAGTTGACAAACTGCTGACCTTTAACCTGCTGCAGTCTGTGGTGAAGCTGAACTCCCTCCAACCAAACTGTGAACCCATAAAACACATCCATGATCCAGAATCCATAACCCAGATCCCTAATCCCTAACCCAGCCGGTTTAACCCAGACTCCACAGCCGGTTTAGCCCAGTTTAACCCAGACTCCATGGCCGGGTTAGGGTTAGGGTTAACCCTAACCCGGTGCCCCGGCTCCTCGGCCCCGCTCTAAACCACGCATCCTAGTTATAGGAGACTCCGTAACCCGTAACATTAGGCTAGAAGCGCCAGCCGCAATAGTCTGTCTACCAGGGGCCAGAGTTCCCGACATAGAGGCTACTCTTAGGGTGGCATAGACATGTGGATAAGGCACACAACAACCAGGCTAACCAGGCTACTCATGATAACATCGTAGTACATGTCGGCACCACCAACGCTAGGATGAAACAGTCGGAGGTCACTAAACACAGCATAATTAGGACATGTGACCTCGCCAGCAAGATGAGTCTGCATCGCTTAATCGTCTCTGGTCCCCTCCCCGTCACGCTTAATGATGATATCTACAGCAGATTAGTCGCCCTTAATCGCTGGCTGGCCAAGTATTGTGAGCAACAGGGTTTTATGTTTCTAGATAACTGGCCCTCCTTCTGGGGTAAACCTGGCATGCTTAAGACTGATGGCATACACCCTACTGGGTTGGGTGCCCACATTTTGTCTAGGAACATGGACAGGTGCTTGAGGCAGGCATGACACACTCCCCTAAAGCATGCTGGGTTGCAGGTTGTTAGACAGCCTGCCAGGACTTCACCTAGTGCGGGTTTGGAGTCTGATAGCTCAGGTAGCTTAGTGTATCCAATCTTGACTGTGTCCCGCCCTCGCCGTGCCACCTTTTGCCATCGCCGAGCCAAACGTTCTCAGCATAATCTTATTCATATTGACCCTTCTGGCAGCAGCATTGACTCTACAACAAGCTGTATTACGTACTCGCAAATCAGCACCGTATCCCTTCCCCGTCTCTCCTCCCGTCGTCCTCGGCCGCCGCCCGGAACAAAATGTAGTAACGTAATTGAGATTAAACCTATTCGCAATGCTGAGCGTCCCAAAACTACTAGCAACACAAAGCGCATACGACTCGCATTCATTAATATCAGATCACTCGCTAACAAAGCCCTGCTGGTCAATGACTTCATTAAAGAACATAGTACTGACATAATGGGATTATGTGAAACCTGGCTAAAGCCAAATGACGTTCTCCCCCTCTAATTTCACCAACTCGCATGTCGCTCGGACATCTAAGAAAGGTGGGGGCGTTGGCCTAATCTTTAATTCAAGTCTGAACCTTTCACCAAATCTAAGTAATAAACTCTCATCTTGTGAGATGCTCACTATGCACCCGTCCATCCCAATTAGCATGGGCCTTAACCACTCTGGTATCCTATATTGTGCTGCTTCTGCACAGCTCTGTGTGTGTGTGTGTGTGTGTGTGTGCGGCTGGTTTTCTCCACCCTTTCTCAGATTCCTGTGCAGTCTTCTAGCTGTCAGCAGACGGGTACTCCCCCCGCTCTGATGGTCTTCGGTGCTGGGTTAGGGTTAGGGTTCCCTCTCTGCCTCAGCCCGCCCAAGGTTTTTCCTGGGAGTGTTTCCTTGTGTGGATCAGGGTCTGAGGCTGGGTTGCCGGGTAGGTTAGGCTGTAGAACAGGTAGATTGTTTGTCTTGCTAAATCTGCTCTTGCCTACCTTGTGTTTTTCGCTGTTTGTCCTACATCATTTTGTTCATCACTGATTGTGTTTAGCTAGATCTAGCTAGACACATTCTCTGTAAAGTCCTCTGAGACATGCTTGTGATAAAGGGCTACATAAATAAACTTGACTTGACTTGACTTGCAGACACACACACACACACACTGCAGACAACACACACACACTGCAGACAACAGACACACTGCAGACAACACACACACACTGCAGACAATAGACACACTGCAGACAACACACACACACTGCAGACAACAGACACACTGCAGACAACACACACACACTGCAGACAATAGACACACTGCAGACAACACACACACACACACACTGCAGACAACACACACACACACACACACACTGCAGACAACACACACACACAGTGCAGACAGAAGGTGACATCACCTGGCACAAAGACCAGCCAATAGCTGATGGTCAGTGCAGTACCCTACTTTTCACCAAGGTGTCGGGCTTCAGCACAGCTTTGGGTTTGGGGTCTGGTTCCTCTTTAACAGACGTCCAGTGTTCCTCCATCATGGAGACTCAGCTGGCTGCTGGGATATTTGTGACTACACTGTAAAGCCTCTACAGGCAGCAGCATCACTGAACCAGATCAGTATTTATCAGACTTCAGTACTTCAGACTGATCTGTGATCAGCAGGAACCGGTTTGATCCCCAAACGATCTGCACCAATCAGAGCGAGGAAACGGCATTTCACCCTTAGAGGAAAGGGAAAGGGAAAAATAAATCTATCAAATAAAAACCAGATGCATCAGCTTCCTCTTACCGTCTCACTGCTGACTTTCTTTAGATTTCGGCATTCACCGTTGTCCGCCTCCTCCGGCTCTGTCGCCATGGCGACCGGCTGGCCGATCCCAGAGTCCAGAGCCACGTTCCCGAGCTGCTCGGCGGCGGCCGACTCTGGGTTCAGTTGGCCCTCAAACGGGCCGCTGCGAGCGCCGCATGGCGGCGGGACGGGCGTCCCGGAATCTTTCTCTGCATTTACCGCTCCGGTGGACACAACCTCCATTTTGTCCTTCTTAGTTTTCCCAGACCCCACCTCCTTGTCCTTCTTAATAGTGGGGAGGGTGCGGGAAGGTTTACAGGTCTTCTCAGCTCCCTTAGCGGGGGCGGAGTTTGGGTTCAGGGCCGGTGGCTCGCCGGACGCCCGAACCTGAACCTCCTTCTTGGCTCCGTCCGAAGCCGGGGCCTTGGCGCTCTCCTTAGAGTTTTTACTGCGTTTAGATTTGGATTTGCTCTCTTTGCCCTGTGCGGCGCCGACAGGACTGACGAACTTTATATTGTCCGGTAAGGCGGCCACGGCACCCGGGGCCACGCCCCCCGCCTCCTTACTGCCGCTCATCTCCAGTTTGTCCTTCTCCAGGTCGGCGTCCAGGTCAATGATCAGATTCCCAACACCGATATCCCACTCATCGCCGCTGTCGTACGTGTCCACCGCGTTGGAGTCCACACCTTTCCCGCCTGCAGGGCCGCTGCTGAGGGACATCTTAGTAGGAGCGTCCCGGAGCACCGCAGGAGGGCCGCAGGAGGGCCGCAGGAGGGCCGCGCGCCTCCTCAGGGCTGCGCCCCGCGCCTCCTCCCCGCTCCCCACATCGCCTCCTGCACACAGGAACAAAACAACAGCTTAGACAGATGGAAACCGGTGACAATGTGCTCGGAATTCTGGGTAAAATAAGATTAGAATAGATGAGAAAGGGGAAATTGTGTGCTGAGGGCTACACCTGAACAAGGCTACGCGTGGGTTGTAACCCAGTTCTATTTTAACTAGAGATGTTCCGATACCAGTTTTTCCTTCCCGATACCGATTCCAATACCTGAACTTGCGTATCGGCCGATACCGAGTACCGATCCGATACCAGCGCGTTATAACCTTGAGGTCAAGCACATTGCAGGCAGAAGACGGCTAACCTAACTTGGGGCGAGGCACAACATGCTGCACAGGACAGGACCAGATGGAAGCAGATAGTCGCAGCCTTACGTTCCACAGGGAACGAAGAGGATTAAGTAAGTAAGTTACTTCAGAACCTCTTCTTTATGGACACAGAAGACGAGCTTCCTACCATGTGTCACACAGTTGGTTTTTGCCCTGTCAAATTTGACTACTTAATTCTGGAGCTATATTCACAGGTCATTATCTCAGAGAATAAACCACCCAGGTCCTTGCAAATGCATAGACACCAAGATATTTTAATTTATATTATATATTAATTTATTCATTTTAAACCAGGAAGTAAAAGGATATTGATGTATCTTTGATAGATTTGGAGTGATTAACATTTAAACTCTTAAAAAAACACTTGTGATGTTTTTTTTTTCATTTTTCAGCTACTGCCATAGGCACACATCACAAAATCAAGTGCTGAAACTGCCAGAATCTTGTAGTCTACCTACAAGCCTCTCTGTAAAAGAAAAATAGTGGAGCTGCTACTTTTCTCAGTGTCGCTTTTAGACCCCTAAACTTGCTCCAAATCATAGGCGAAAATTATCGTTTTGACTAGGGATGTCAACGGTTAACCGTTAATCGGTTAGCAATGTTAAAGTGTTGGATCCCAAAGCATTTGGCAGTAAATTGGTTCGGCTGATGCCGGTTTTCTCTACTTGCTTGTCTAATCCAGAGAGGTCTGATGGTCACAGCGCTGCCCCCCTCCCTCCGCTGAGAGCAGGGACTGTAGGATAGGGTCCACTTGTAATTGCTACCGGTGTATGCCGAAACTGGCCCGGGTGGGCGGAGTCAGCACTTACATTAAAACGGGCTACGCCGCGGCGTGCATAACAAGTGCAGATATTTATATGCAAATTACAGCATATGGACAGCGCTTCGAAATGCGGCGCCAAAGCTCATCTATCTACTAAAACAAGAAATCTCTGTCTGTGAGTCAGTCTGTGAGTGTCTGTGAGTGAGTGAGTGTGTCTGTGAGTGAGTGTGTGTGTCCTTCGCATATCTCGAGAACTGTTCGTCTGATCTACTTCAGACTTGGCGGGTGTATTGCTGGGGACCCGAGGACGTGCAGCGTCGGATTTGGTGTAATTTGGACACACGACACGTTCAATATTAATAAACTTTGAATAAACAAGTGAACAGCGCTCTGTGCAGCAGCGGGGTGAACGGGCTGCACTATTTGAGTCAGTGGAGCGCCGGACTAAAAGGAAAGCGCCACTTTCTTGTATTTCACGTCATTTTGCGTTTTTTCTTAAAAATTAACCGGTTAGTTACCAGTTAATGGGTGTCGGTAAGGGTGCTCCGATCGATCGGCCACCGATCGTTATCGGCCAATATTCGTTCTAAATAGTTTGATCGGCCCCAAAAATCCTGATCGGAGCACCCTTAGGTGTCGGCCTATCGAAAGCAAAATTAACCAAAACTGACATCCCTAGTTTTGACCCTCACTCTACAAAATTGGGGGAAACTGAGTAAATAATGATCAGTGAGCTTTAATATTTGGGCTTTCTTCATCATTTATGTATATCTTCCACCAGGACATTGATCGTTTCAGGCTACGTCGGTCACTAGTGATCGGTTCAGATACGTCAGTCACTAGTGATCGGTTCGGATACGTCAGTCACTAGTGATCGGTTCAGATACGTCAGTCACTAGTGATCGGTTCGGATACGTCGGTCACTAGTGATCGGTTCAGATACGTCGGTCACTAGTGATCGGTTCGGCTACGTCGGTCACTAGTGATCAGTTCGGGGAAAATCAACCCCCTCACACAGAAAACGGCTAACGAGGAGGAAATCTCAGTTGAATGACATGAATTTGACTGGAACTGAACAGTGGGAATGTTTATCCATAGTCTCAGCGATGTCACAACTCCCCAATTCCGTCTAAATTAAAAACATCATAATGAAACTGACACCAAGATGGCCAAGAGAGTAGCAGATCTACATGTTGTGGGGTGAAAACCATCAGCAGGACTGCCGAGGCACTGTTGGGCAAACACACCAAGTCTCTGAAGTGTTTTCTGGATGGATCTTGGTTAGTTTAGGTTAAGTTTATCTGGTTGAGCACAGCAGTCGTCCTCAGAAAGTCTCCATCATTCACACCAGCTTCCTCTGCCTCACTAAACCTGACATACAAACCAGTTTCTACCAGCTGAGCTGACCCATCGAAACCATCAGCCAGCTTTATATTCTATTATGTTTTCACCCATCAGTGAGTTTGTTTGTCCGTCAGCAGGATATCTAAACAATTTACGATGAAATTTAAATAAAGTTCAGTGGCGAGATCGGCTTTGGACCGTGGAACAACTGCAGTGTTTCCCATACAGGTTTATTTACGGCACGCGGCACCACAAAATCAATAGTTGGTCAGTATAGAAATAGACCTTATGAGCAACTTACTTCCGCATTCTGTTAAAACAGATTTACTAGTTTCCGGTTCAGTTTCGCTTTACCGAAAGCTCGTTGTTGTAGCAGCTACGTGTGGATATGCCGTTGTTTTATTCACGGTGTCTTCGGGAGCTGCCAAAGATGAGCATTTCCATTTCCGATGTATATCCTATATGCAGGTTGACCTCCAACTAGAGTTGGGCGATGTTGTGAGATTGCCGATGCCCGATGCTATCGCCCGGGGGGAGGGGGGGGGGGTGCTGCGACAGCAGCCAGTCCGACTCCGGTGCGGTCGATCGAGAGAGAGAGAGCGTGTGTGTGACGGTGAGGCCGGTGAGAGTATGAAGAGAGTATGAAGTTAGCAGTATATCTGTGAACGCAGCAGTGCAGTGTGTGTACAGTTTCTATTTGTCAGTGAATAAATGCTCCTACTGTGAATTTTAAAATGTTTCTGGTGGAGCGGCATGTCCGCCCGCTGAGCCCCTTAATCAGCACCTGAATCATAGGCGAAAATGATCGTTTTGACCCTCACTCTACAAAACTGGGAGAAACTCAGTAAATAATGATCAGTGAGCTTTAATATTTGGGCTTTCTTCATCATTTATGTATATCTTCCACCAGGAGAAAAATGATCAAAATCAAAAGTTCGAGCCGCCGAGCTGAGTTGACCCGGAACGACCCAGCAGCTTTGCACTCAGTCCAACAGTCTCCCGTTGAGAAAATGAAAGTGTGTGTTTCTAACAGTGTGTGTAAAACGTAAGTCAACACTTTCTTGTTATGGGAGACGTCAAACTGCTCAACACTCAGATAGAGTCCCAGCAGGCAGCCATGACTTTGGCAGGCTGACCTTTGACCCTGTGTGGCTGGACTGTTATTCAACAACCTAATTGCTCAGTTCAACCAATCCCACGCTGAACCCTGCGCCTGATTGGCTGAGAAGGCAGATGGTCAGACAGTAGGAAGACGCACTAATCCTGCTGTTAACACAGCTTCAGACGCTACGGCAAAACACACACCACACACAAAGAAAACACACACCAAACACACAGAAAGCACACACCACACACACACCAAACACACAGAAAGCACACACCAAACATACAGAAAGCACACACCACACACACACCAAACACACAGAAAGCACACACCACACACACACACCAAACACACAGAAAGCACACACCACACACACACACCAAACACACAGAAAGCACACAGCACACACAGCATACACACACAGCACACACAGGGGAAATAATCCCTCAGGCTTTTTATTTAGCAGCTCAGTTCATTTCAAGCTAGGTTTGACATCGGAGAGATTGATATGATAAAAACGATGGAAGATTAGTCAATTTAAACATCCAGCATGCATTGCAAAATGATTGGGGGAAATGTAAAGTAGGCAGAAGTAAACCGACTGTAACTGACAGCAGTATTCTCCTTAAAGAAGCTAGCTGTCCACATGAACAAGCCTCCAGTATCCAGACTGACTCCTAAACTGCTGGTGGATTAGCTGTTGGAGTCCAGACTGCAGAACTGATCTCAGATCAGACTTTCTGCTCAACTTCATTAAATCATTTCCACAGGCTGCCATTCATCTGAGGCTCCGCCTCTTTATATGGAAATCAGCTGGAGCGGGAATCTGACCGACATCAGAGCCAATCATCTGGCTGCTCCGATGGAAACCCGAACCCACCGCTAGCGGGGAGCTCTGTATGCTACGTACCAGAGATGTAACGGTTCAGAAAACTCACGGTTCGGTTCATATCACGGTTTTGGGGTCACGGTCTCGGTTCGGTACAGGATATAGGCCTGCATCTGGTGCACTGGGCAGGGGAAGTACAACTGCAAATTCCAATTTATACTAGGCCTGCACGATATAAGGAAAATCTGCGATGTGCGATAACATTGTTCTATATTGCGATGACGATATGACTTGCAATACTGATACGATGACTGTTACTACTACTACTACTACTACTACTACTACTACAACTACAGCTACTACAGCTACTACTACTACAGCTACTACTACAGCTACTACAGCTACTACTACTACAGCTACTACAGCTACTACTACTACAGCTACTACTACTACAGCTACTACAGCTACTACTACTACAGCTACTACTACTACAGCTACTACAGCTACTACTACTACTACAGCTACTACTACTACAGCTACTACAGCTACTACTACTACAGCTACTACAGCTACTACTGCTACTACTACTACAGTTACTACAGCTACTGCTACTACAGCTACTACTACTACAGCTACTACTACTACAGCTACTACAGCTACTACTACTACAGCTACTACTACTACAGCTACTACTACTACAGCTACTACTACTACAGCTACTACTACTACTAATACTACTACTACTGCTACTACTACTACTACTACTACAGCTACTACTACTACTACAGCTACTACTACTACAGCTACTACTACTACTACTACTGCTACTACTACTACTACTACTACAGCTACTACTACAGCTACTACTAATACTACTACTGCTACTACTACTACAGCTACTACTACTACTACTACAGCTACTACTACTACTACTACTACAGCTACTACTACTACAGCTACTACTACTACTACTACAGCTACTACTACAGCTACTACTACAGCTACTACTACAGCTACTACTACTACTACAGCTACTACTACTACTACTACAGCTACTACTACTGCTACTACTACAGCTACTACTACTACTGCTACTACTACTGCTACTGCTACTACTACTGCTACTACTACTGCTACTACTACTGCTACTACTACTACTACTACTACTGCGGCTACTGCTGCTGCTACTGCTACTACTACTACTACTGCGGCTACTGCTGCTGCTACTGCTACTACTACAGGTAGGGATGGGAATTGATAAGATTTTATTGATACCAATGCCATTATCGATTCTGCTTATCGGTCCGGTTCTTTATCGATTCCCTTATCGATTCCCGATCAATTTTCTGTGTGGAAAAAAAAGTAGGCCTACACAGATTTTCAGTGTCAACGCAGCTGTTTTATTATCTCTTGAGTCTGAACACAGTGTAGAATGTCTGCCTGATAACATTTGAACATGTTAAAATAAATTACAATGCTCCTTTTCTTAAAATGATATAACTTGGAAAACAAATAAGATGGTTAGATGGTTACCCTAAGATATTTCAACATATTGCTGGTGTTTCCACCCTGGCTGCGTTCACACATAGCGTTTTATCCCCAACCGCCAGCACCCTTTTCTCATTAAAAGTAATGGGAAGCGGCCGCAAGGCGCACAAAAGGCGGCCGCTCCCGAAAAGCGCTGCAGCGGCGTTTTTTTCGTCAGAGCGGAGCGCTTTCAAAAGTTGAGAAATGTCCAACTTTTCAGAAAAGCGTCGGGTGACGTGACCGCTTTTTCCCAGCTGACCAATCGCGATGACAGAGACGCTGGCCGTTTCCCATAGCAACAACAAATATGGAGAAAGTGAAAGTGCCGGTGGAGAAATTGGACGTTGTAATAAGTGAATTTCCGTTACCGCAACAGCGATCATAAAGGCAGTATGGATTATACTGGGCATGTATTGGAAATATCTGGTAAGCCTTTGCTTGTTGCACAACACTGTTCTGTTCTGTCTGCTAGAAGTGCTAACCAGCCGGTTAGTGAGCTACAGTGAGCTAGCAGCCGCTCGGATAACCGGCCGGTCAGTGAGCTAGCAGCCGCTCGGCTAACCGGCCGGTCAGTGAGCTAGCAGCCGCTCGGATAACCGGCCGGTCAGTGAGCTAGCAGCCGCTCGGCTAACCGGCCGGTCAGTGAGCTAGCAGCCGCTCGGCTAACGTCAGGTGACGTTGCCGTGATCCGCTTCTTATTTCTCCACATCAAAAAACGCTGTGTGTGAACACTGAAATGATCATTTTACAGACGTTACAAGTAGCACTGTTGTCATCTTTCTTCGTGAAATGAAGCCACGCTTTGGACCGTTTCTTCCTCTCCGCCATGACTCCTTCTTGTTGCAAGTTTCCAGCAGCGTAGACGCAGAGTTTGACATCATGACGCATGAGTTTTTGCAATGCGCATGCGCAACTGTCAGAAAAACATGCCGGCATCGATAAAAGGAATTGATAACCTCGGAGGCATACGATTCCGATGGATCAGACAATTTGGAACCGGTTCTCAACTGGAACCGGTTCTCGATTCCCATCCCTAACTACAGGTACTGCTACAGCTACTGCTACTACTAGGTTAGTGGTACTACCATCATCACCTGGGTAACTGGTGCTGATACACAGAGTTGAGACGTTCGGTTCTGGAAGCGTCTTTGACAGATTCTCCAGCCACCAGACTCATGGGGATTTAACTTTAGTGCTTGCTGCCATATTACACAGCAGAGAACCCCTCGAGTCTCCTAGATCAGAACGACACTAAAGGTTGCTGCAATGATCCTCAGTTGCCAATGTTTCTACCTCGTTAGTGCCAAATCGTACTTTTTTGTTGCTTCCATGTTTAAAATGGCACCAAACACTACAATATCCATGATCCTTAGAGGCCATTACTATGGTGATAGCACAACAAACTCGCAACGCCAGTAGGTGTGTCAAGCACATATAGACATATGTTTTTTGCTGAATGTGAATGAAGCTTACAGCACCATGTTGCTATAGAGATGACGTGTATTGCAGCACACCTGCTGTGATAAGAAGTTGATTAAACCCGAGGAGTCGATCCACCGCTGCTTCAGACTGAGACGATGGAAGCGGTAGAATGAAGTGTAACTGTGACTCCTGACCACAGACTGTAAAACAAGATGGACGTAGTGAGTGTGACGTCACCCACAGGTTTCTGAAGGGCCGTTTTGAAGCCAAAAGTCGGGGTTTACGATCGCCGCCATGTTGACATTTTTTGGAGCCGGAGCAGCCAGAGCGAAGCAGGGGGTTTCCCGCAGCGCCGCAGCTCTGCCTGCTATTGGTCCGTAACCGGCGACCTGTCGATCACGGAACAGGCGACCTGTCAATCACTCGGAAAACAACCCCGTTTTATAACTGTTATAGCCCGTTAATGACGCAATTATTTTGAAAATCGCCATACGGACACATATTAGAAGAAGTAAAATTAGCTACTGAGACCTAACCGGCACTAATAACTGAACTCCGGACCACTGACTATGTGAATATGTGCAGTATATAATAATGTAATAATAAATATATATATATATATATATATATATATATATATATATATACACATTAATTATTATTATTATTAGTAGTAGTAGTAGTAGTAGTAGTAGTAGTAGTAGTAGTAGTAGTAACACTGTCAAACTGTCACTAACCCTGTCACACTAACACTGTCACACTGAACACTGTAACGCCGTCACACTGTAGCCCTAACACATCACACTAACACTGTCACACTGAACACTGTAACACCGTCACACTGTAGCCCTAACACATCACACTAACACTGTCACACTGAACATGAACACTGTAACGCCGTCACACTGTAGCCCTAACACATCACACTAACACTGTCACACTGAACATGAACACTGTAACGCCGTCACACTGTAGCCCTAACACATCACACTAACACTGTCACACTGAACACAAACACTGTCACACTGAATACAAACACTGTCACACTGAACACTGTAACGCCGTCACACTGTAGCCCTAACACATCACACTAACAGTCACACTAACACCGTCACACTAACACTGTAACACTGTCACACATTACACTAACACTGTCACACTAACACCAGGGTTTCTCACACATAGAAAACTTTGTGGCGGCCCGCCACAATATCAGCACTGACCGCCACAATTTTTTTTCCCACCATTTTATTTTTTAACTCTGAATGTTTGCTCCCTCAATCCAGATTAATATTGAAAAATATTTTCACAGAAGGAAAAGGACCGGTCCTGAGGAGGAGCAGGACAGTCTGGACCAGAGGAGCAGAGCAGATAATAATGTTAAAGCTGTAATGTAACGATGTAAAGATACAGGAGAGACTGACAGAGAGAGATGCAGCAGGGCAGAGGGCAGAACAGCTGATTTCTCTGGAAAAGGAGTCTCCTTTCAGAACTGTGTAACACTGTTTATATTTTTAAGTTCTGTTATCTTTGACACAAAGTACTTGAAAGGGAGTACTTATTGATATATACAGGGTAGTTATTCGTTTGACAAATGGAACTATTTAAAATGGAGTACATCAGATAATTTGTCAGTCATTCAGGTAATGAGATCCTTTATTGATATTAGCCTATATATTGACAATATAAGAGAATACAAGAATAGAAAGGCACTCAACACCCCCCACTGTAACACAGTCACACTAACACTGTCACACTGTAACACTAACACCGTCACACTGTAACACTAACAGTCACACAGTCACACTAACACCGTCACACTGTAACACTAACACTGTCACACAGTCACACTAACACCGTCACACTGTAACACTAACACGTCACACTGTAACACTAACACCGTCACACTGTAACACTAACACATCACACTGTAACACTAACACTGTCACACAGTCACACTGTAACACTAACACCGTCACACTGTAACACTAACACATCACACTGTAACACTAACACTGTCACACAGTCACACTGTAACACTAACACCGTCACACAGTCACACTAACACCGTCACACAGTCACACTAACACCGTCACACTGTAACACTAACACTGTCACACTGTAACACTAACACCGTCACACAGTCACACTAACACCGTCACACAGTCACACTAACACCGTCACACTGTAACACTAACACTGTCACACTGTAACACTAACACCGTCACACAGTCACACTAACACCGTCACACAGTCACACTAACACCGTCACACTGTAACACTAACACTGTCACACTGTAACACTAACACCGTCACACTGTAACACTAACACCATCACACTAACACTGTCACATTGTAACACCGTCACACAGCAGCACTAACACCGTCACACTGTAACACTAACACCGTCACACTAACACTGTAACACTGTCACATTGTAACACCGTCACACAGTAGCACTAACACCATCACACTAACACTGTAACACTGTCACACTGTAACACCGTCACACTGTAACACTAACACTGTCACACAGTAGCACTAACACCGTCACACTGTAACACTAACACCGTCACACTGTAACACCATCACACTGTAACACTAACACACAGTCACACTAACACCGTCACACTGTAACACTAACACCGTCACACTAACACTGTAACACTGTCACACATTACACTAACACTGTCACACTAACACCAGGGTTTCTCACACATAGAAAACTTTGTGGCGGCCCGCCACAATATCAGCACTGACCGCCACAATTTTTTTTCCCACCATTTTACACAGTAGCACTAACACCGTCACACTAACACTGTCACACAGTCACACTAACACCGTCACACTGTAACACTAACACCGTCACACTAACACTGTCACACAGTCACACTAACACCGTCACACTGTAACACTAACACTGTCACACTAACACTGTAACACTGTCACACTGTAACACCGTCACACTGTAACACTAACACTGTCACACAGTAGCACTAACACCGTCACACTAACACTGTAACACTGTCACATTGTAACACCGTCACACAGTAGCACTAACACCGTCACACTGTAACACTAACACCGTCACACTAACACTGTCACACAGTCACACTAACACCGTCACACTGTAACACTAACACTGTCACACTAACACTGTCACACAGTAGCACTAACACCGTCACACTAACACTGTAACACTGTCACATTGTAACACCGTCACACAGTAGCACTAACACCGTCACACTGTAACACTAACACCGTCACACTAACACTGTAACACTGTTACACTGTAACACCGTCACACTGTCACTCAGGTTAGCCGTCTGTCTGATGCTGCTGTAGATTTATAACGGCAGAACCTCATGTCCTCCAGTCACCATTTGGGGTTAATAAGCAATTCTGTTTTAAGCCTGTATCAGGTGAGAGAGATCTGAACAGTTTCAGCTGAAGAAGAGAGAGGAGGAGAAGGGAAGAGGAGGAAGAAGAGGAAGGAGAGGAAGGAGGCAGGAAGCACAGTGGAGTCTCTACTCTTCTAGATGATCTGGTTCTGGTTTTCATCTTACTAATCAGAGATGTGTGAAGCTGCCCAACACTCAGAGTGGCATGCTGCCCCCGTTTCCTGTTCCGTGATGCATTGAAAACAACTCGGGACTAGGGACGTCACAGAACCGATACTTCGGTACCAAGTCGATGCCAAAATTCTGAAAACGTGACGGTACTTGTTTTTCTACAGTACCGTAGGTACCGTAGATGTCGTAGGTACTGGAGATGTGATTCTTCCGGAACTGACGGGGGCAGCATATACGCCTCCAAGTGTTCTAGTCTGACGTTAACCGCAAAAGGAAGAAGAAGAAGGAACGCGTACCGACTATATAACAACAAATAACAATACGTGCAATCTTGACAAGCGCGGCTGCAGTGACAGCAGGTCCGCCGCGACGTGTCGAAAGCAGCTCAAAGACAGGCATCCAGATTTATACAAAGAATTCAAGGTGAGTGAGTTTCAACATATCGTCAAAATGTTCTTATCCTGAAATGTTACCGTTACTTTTGTTTGCGACAGCTGGCATCTGTTGTAGCAATGTTCCACACACAACGTTTGCAATGGCTAAACGCTAAGGCTAACGTTATCTTGTTTAGGCTAATGTAACGATAGCTCATAGTAGGCTACAGTCATCACCGTTCAGTCTGTCATCAAAATATAACATTAACTTTTTAAATAAATATTTCCAGACTAATGGTCTGTCACCATGTTAGTCAATGTAAACTACTGCTTGCACACTGAGTATATAGAGGTGTGTGTGTGTGTGTGTGTGTGTGTGTGTGTGTATGCAGCAGCCTCTGCTGTTTTCTTTGAGCTAAACCTGATAACTGAAATCTCCTAATGTTCTTTTCACAGAGGAGCCAGAGGAGGATGTCAGCAGGAGAGACAGGAGCAAAGTCAGCAAACAATAAATATTAAGGCTTTTTTCCATTCATTTTTTTGTAATGTTAATAGTTGTTTGTTGCTATTTATTACTTGAAGGCTACATGCCACTGTTGTTGCTTTTTGCAATGTTCAAAGTTTTCTTAAATAAAGGAGTGTATGTTGAAGTACATGGGATTTTTTTTTTTTACCGTGGTATCGAATTGGGTATTGAGAATCTTGGAATTTCAATGGTATTGGTATCGACTACCAAATTTCTGGTATCGTGACATCCCTATCTGCACCCAAACACTGAGGAGGTCTGCACCCAAACACTGAGGAGGTCAGCACCCAAACACTGAGGAGGTCTGCACCCAAACACTGAGGAGGTCTGCACCCAAACACTGAGGAGGTCTGCACCCAAACACTGAGGTCTGCACCCAAACACTGAGGAGGTCTGCACCCAAACGCTGAGGAGGTCTGCACCCAAACACTGAGGTCTGCACCCAAACACTGAGGAGGTCTGCACTAGGGCTGCACGATATATCGTTTCAGCATCGTCATCGTGATGCAGTAGTCACATCGCAGGACGTGCGATGTCAAGTAAGGCAAATTAACTCAAACACGTCATGCTACAACTTTTTTGCTGCTTGATACAAAAGGAAAACTCGCTCGGTTCTCATTTTCCATGACTAATCTACAAGAGAAGTCTGTCTGATATAACATCATTTACTCCGATTTAAGGGTTTGTTATAAGAGCAGCGTATGTTACCTTCCAGCTTTCGGAAGCCTCTGGTGTTGTGCTAGCCTATTTTAGCTTAGCCTGGCTCGTAGCTGGTAACAAGCTTTTTACTAAGAGTCCGGACCGACTCTGCAGTGGAGAACTGGCACTTTATTTCAGTACAGAGCGACCATAATGCACGGCCTCTCGGTGACGCTCTAAGCTCTTTTCTGCTAACTATGGTAACTTTACTCACTTCCTGCAACTCACTCTGGCTGCGGCTAAAAACAAAAACACACTCACTTCCTACTACGTCACCCGCGCAGGTTACCCACAAGGCCACCTTCTTAAAGGGGCAAGTCTTGATAGAGCTATTCAAGTCATTTGGTGAAAATTCCCGTATTTTTTCATATCGCAATATATATCGCAGAAAAAAAAATATTGCAATGTCAGTTTTTTCCAATATCGTGCAGCCCTAGTCTGCACCCAAACACTGAACTAGGTCTGCACCCAAACACTGAGGAAGTCTGCACCCAAACACTGAACTAGGTCTGCACCCAAACACTGAACTAGGTCTGCACCCAAACACTGAGGAAGTCTGCACCCAAACACTGAACTAGGTCTGCACCCAAACACTGAGGAAGTCTGCACCCAAACACTGAGGAAGTCTGCACCCAAACACTGAACTAGGTCTGCACCCAAACACTGAGGAAGTCTGCACCCAAACACTGAGGAAGTCTGCACCCAAACACTGAGGAAGTCTGCACCCAAACACTGAGGAAGTCTGCACCCAAACACTGAGGTCTGCACCCAAACACTGAACTAGGTCTGCACCCAAACACTGAACTAGGTCTGCACCCAAACACTGAGGAGGTCTGCACCCAAACACTGAACTAGGTCTGCACCCAAACACTGAGGAGGTCTGCACCCAAACACTGAGGAGGTCTGCACCCAAACACTGAGGTCTGCACCCAAACACTGAGGAGGTCTGCACCCAAACACTGAGGAAGTCTGCACCCAAACACTGAGGAAGTCTGTACCCAAACACTGAGGAAGTCTGCACCCAAACACTGAACTAGGTCTGCACCCAAACACTGAGGAAGTCTGCACCCAAACACTGAACTAGGTCTGCACCCAAACACTGAGGAAGTCTGCACCCAAACACTGAGGAAGTCTGCACCCAAACACTGAGGAAGTCTGCACCCAAACACTGAGGTCTGCACCCAAACACTGAACTAGGTCTGCACCCAAACACTGAACTAGGTCTGCACCCAAACACTGAGGAGGTCTGCACCCAAACACTGAGGAGGTCTGCACCCAAACACTGAACTAGGTCTGCACCCAAACACTGAGGAGGTCTGCACCCAAACACTGAGGAAGTCTGCACCCAAACACTGAGGTCTGCACCCAAACACTGAGGAGGTCTGCACCCAAACACTGAGGAGGTCTGCACCCAAACACTGAGGAGGTCTGCACCCAAACACTGAACTAATCGTCATAGATAAACATCACAATTTTATGTTTCCACAATAATTAATGGTGTTACTCAGTGATACTGAAGTGTGTATGAGCTGCGCAGGAGGACTTCTTCTATGAGAGCCTGTGTGTTTGTTGGTGTGTACAAACTTTATGCAATGAAGTAAACTATTTTAACTAACAAAGGTGTGCAGGTCTTGACAGAAAGCTTCCTGCTCATCAAAGCCTTGACAGCTCAATAAAGCTTTGAATTTTGAGCTGCTTGATTCATTTTCATTTTGTTATGACTAATGTAACTAAGAAAATAATCGTTGGATTAATCGACGGCACCAGAACCAGGAAGCAGAACCAAAACGGACCTGAGCCTCCAGGTCAGACTCACATGGCTGGGAGAGAAGATAAATCTGCCTGTCTCCATTCACTCACTCTGTCCTGAACCAGATTATTCCTGCTGAAATGTCACAGAAACAGAAACACCAGTTGTGGATATTTGGACCTGGAAGTTTCCCATCAGGCAGAACAAACCCATTTATTCTGTTAAGAGATGCTGGGAGTCGGGAGATTCACCTTTTTCAAGTGTCTGCAATAAATGTTTTCCTCGTTCATTTCCTTTCAAACTAGTTCACAAAGTCCAAATAGACTCCCAACAGAAAACCAGTTGAGAAAGACTGTAGCCAGAAACTGTCTGGTACATAATACTGAAAGGAGACAAATCATCTGTGAAGTGTTTTACTGGATGAGCAGATTGGATCTTATGGTTCAAACAAGTCATTCACAACAGGATTAACAGAGATCCTGTATCTATAAAGACATTTACAAGGAAGACAAACAAGCTTTTCCTACTCAGTCCATTTCCTCTATTGCTTTCATTCACAGATTTGATCTGAAGTCTGAAGTAACAACATTACAGTCAGATAATATGGAGCTTACTTCAGGTGAAATGATCATCACACACCTTGACTTTGTAACTTCTTGTCATTTAAACTGTTTCACACACTGACAGAGATTCGGCCTTTCAGCCTAATAACCAGCTGCAGGCCGACAACCACCAGCTAACGTTATGCAATCATGCTAACCTGGTATTCTCCTGCCTGTTGTTCATGTTACTATCAGCCTGTCCTCTGCAGATTAACACAGACCTAGCTTGTGTATGAAACGTGCTGTAAATTACAAATAAAGTTGGACAACCCGGTTCACATCATATTTATATCCTGCAGTTAGCATTTAGCTAACGTTATGGACCTTTGGACGGTTGCTTGTTTTGGTCATGGAGACAATAAACAAGAGCAATGTTTAAAAAACAACAAACAAACCATAATTTGTGTGGATAACGCTAAGTGCAATTTCAAAGAAATAGAAAACGGTTGTAAACAGACCAGTTCCACACAGCTAGTTAGCTTAGCTGAGTTAGTGAGCATGCTAGCTAACTGTCCGCTCGGCCTGATCTCAGTGTCTTTTACATAATAAAGTCTCACTGCGGTTCCAGCTGCTTCATGTCAGAGACAAACCCACTCATAACACCTACCGAGGGCTACATACCGAATAATGTGACGGTGTGGACTACAACTTGTGGAGCTAGATCGAGGCCCGCCGTGGCCCGCTACCAGGCTAACTACATCCATTATCGGACAGAGTGTAGCTAGCTCTGTGCGATCCAGTATTCCTCGTCTACTTTCTAATAAGCCTGTCAGTTCAGTCAGTTTACCGTCAGACAAAGTAATGACTAACGTTAGAGACGTCAGAGTATTCCTAAAACCACCTATCTAGCGATCATCTATGTAACATGTGTCTATTTTTCATGTGATGGACGATTACCGATGCAGCGTTCAACCTCCATGTCAACCCCCTAGATCCATTATCGGACAAACGATTAATCTACGTCTAATGCCTAGAGTTATTTGGGCCTTTCCTGCGCATTGCTTCCTGTATCCAACACAACGTTGTAATATCTGACAGGACGGGATGAGGACTGGACTGGTCTTCACTACTAAGCTACCGGAGCTTTTAGGAACACGGGAACCGTCCAGTGCTAACGCTAGCTTGGACGGATGGTAAAGCAGAGTCCACATTGACTTTGTACTCAGAAATATGAGTATATCGTTGCATAAAACTGCATATACATCGGTAACCATGTTTAAATGCTGTGGACTGACTGACTTTGGGGCTCGTCGTCCAAATTTCGCAGGAAAAGGGAAAGAGGCAGGTCAGACGGGGACGTGTCCGATAATGGACGCATGTCCCTTAGCTCCCCGGTCTCTCCAGACAAAGACAGCAGCTAGCCTGGTGAGCTAACCCGGGATAGCTAGCAGGCTATCCCGCGTTTCACAAAAGTGGATCAAAATCCCAGCAACAGAGCCAACTTCAGCCTGTCCACTTACCCCGTTTGGAAACCCTATCCGGCCAGTATTCATGTACACTCCATAGGTTACGGTAATCCCAGTAAAACCAGTTTAAATAGCTCTAAACTGGTGGATTGAACGGGCAGACCAGTCAACGTGCTCCCAGCTCACTGGACCGCAGCCATCACACGGTCACATCCCCGACAGAACTGGAAAGCAGCGGGAAACACCGACATTTTGGAGTCAGTTTTCAGGCCTGGATGAACATAAAGCAAATCCCCGGTATTCCATGACTGACTGTGATATTCCAGCAGGTTCCAGATCCGCGTTATTCCTGTTTACAGACACACAGACAGAGCAACAGACAGACAGACACACTGACTGGGGCTAAATGGCTGTTAGATACAATGCAACCAAAACCCGGAGAACTGGATCACTGGTCTCACTGGACTGGAGTCATCTCACTGGACTGGTCTTACTGGACTCCAGTTGTCTCACTGGACTGGAGTCATCTCACTGGACTGGTCTTAATGAAATTGAGTCACTGAACTGGACTTACTGGACTCACTGGACTGAACTCACTGGAGTACTGGACTGGACTCTGAAATGGGAGTATGGCAGTGAACACCTGGAACTGGATTTAAAGTGGGATTGGGAAGGACAATAGCACCATGGTCACCCATCCCTGCCTGTCCTCCACACTGGACACCCCCCCCCTCCCCCCTCCTCTCCCAGCCCCGGTCCAGTTTGTTGTTGAGCTGCACTCCTGTGGAGCAGGTAGATGATGGCGTCCTCCACTCCAATGTGGGCCTGGTAAGCGAACTGCAGGGGGTCCAGGGAGCCGACCACCAGGGGCCTGAGGTGCTGCAGAGCCTCAAAGGTCTCTCAAAGGTCTTCATGACGTGTGAGATCAGAGCGACTGGCCTGTAGTCATTGAGAGCGCTGGGACGTCCTGTCTTTGGCACCGGGACGATGCAGGAGGTCTTCCTGGGTGTTGAACTGTCCTCTGATGTGGAAGACAGACTGTCTTCCACGTGAGCAACAGGCTGCTGCAGATGTTCTACCAGTCTGTAGCAGCCTGTCTCTTCTTCTTCTGTGGTGTGCTGGGAGGCGGCATCAAGGCAGGAGAAGCCAACAGACCGAACAAGCTGGTGGAGAAGGAAGGAGAAGAACTGGACAGTCTGGAGGCAGAGAGGAGGATGAGGGGGAAGATCACCTCCATCCTGGAGAACCCCCCCCTCCCCCCTCCCCCCCTCACCCTCTCTACGACGAGCTGAGGATGATGAGGAGCAGCTTCAGCCTCAGGCTCCTCCCCCCACGCTGCAGGACGGAGCGCTTCAGACGTTCCTTTGTGCCGGCGGCCGTTGGACTGTTCAACAGCATCAGAGACGCCGGTCGGCCTTGACCGGCCTTGTGTCAACCTGACAGACTCTTCTGTTCAGACCGGCCTTCGCTCAGCCTGTCTCTGTAATTCTGTGTGTTTTTATGTCTTTTGTTTTTATGTTTTATTGTTTTTTACTGTTTTCTGGTCTTATTTGAACTATTTTACTCTTCTGAAGCACTTTGTGACTTTGCTCTGTGAAAGGTGCTGTATCAATAAACTTTACTTACTTACTTGTCTCATATGGTCATAAATATGGTATAAGAATTATTATTATTTTTAATAAAATTATTATTTGAAAATGTATGTTGGAGAAATGAATTAATATGTTGACAAATGAATGCTTAGGGTTATATTGTTTGTAGTCAGAAGTCTCAGAACCTCCTGTGTGGGACAGAGGGACTCAGACAGGGAGGCTTGCTTCTTGTTTAACTTTCATTTATTGCTGTTTTTTCACCGCGTATTTTGAGATGGAAAATAAATATGTGTTTTGCAACATAAGTTTGGAACTGCATTGGCAAAGTTTTTGAAAGCAAGAAGAGTCAGAAACAAACAACGTCCCGTTTTACTAAGACAGTGGCTATAGATTATTGTTAGCTGAAGTTTAATAAACCACAACAGTAGGTATCAATAACATCAGTAATCAATAACTTAATCCACAGTGAGTTATAATTTGTTATAAAGTTATAATTTGTTGTAATGAGTCAGCAGGGAGAAAACAAAACATTACCTGATATCTCAAACCTTCAAAATAAAAGCACCAAACAAAATGACAATTCAAATAAATGGAAAAAACAAACTGACAATTAAAAAACAAAATAAAAGCACAAACCTAAAATACAATTTAAAAAAAATATAAAATACTAAACCAAATATTTAACCAAACGAATGCAACCAAAATAATCTAAATCTAAGACATAAAGGCCCAAATACCTTTAGAATCAAGTTTCAGATAAACTAAAGTTTTAGTGTCTAAATGTTTCAGAGGCTTTTGATGTGAAAATGTATAATAGAATAAACCTCTGTGTGTGTGTGAGTGTGTGTGTGTGTGTGTGTGTGTGTGCGTGTGAGTGCATGTGTGTGCGTGTGTGTGCATGTGCGTGTGAGTGCGTGTGTGTGTGTGTGTGTGTGCATGTGTGTGTGTGTGTGTGTGTGTGGGGGGACTCTTAGCTCCTCCTCCCTGGTTAAAAGATAAGTCTGGTGTTTTTAATGCATTGCTTACCGTCAACAAATTCTATGAAAATAACAAAATCAGTGATGAATTTGTTTTGCCAACAAGTCTGGTCCATGTAGCGGTGCCCAGTGCAGCCTCATGTCCCAGCAGCCAGAGAACTGCATTGTATTAAAAACTATTAAAACCCGTCACAGAGCCATGCTGCTGCTCTGCAGCATATTTCATCATCACGATGCACCGGGCCGGACGACTTTTTCCTCAAACGACTTAATAAGCCAGCCGTAAACACGTTTTCCATCTCAGGAAAGTAGTTCCGTAGCACAGAAAATAGTCCCCGGCGTAATGAAGAATTTGTTCCCGTTTGAATTTGATTTGGTAATAACTACAACAGCCTGACTTTTCATGGTAACAGTTAGAGATTTTTAAAATGTAAACTATGTCTTTGTGAGCTGTATTTAAAGGTTTTTAGCTTACAATTGGAGCCAATGACTTCCGGGTTGACGGCTAAAAACAGAACGTGGGAAGTCAGAAAGTAACGGGAGGAGAGCAAACGCATTGTTGATGTTGTTATTTTCATAGGATTTGTTGAGGGTAAGCAATGCATTAAAAAACACCGGCCTTATCCTTTAAGTAGATCAGCTCAGTAATAATTGATAGAAACCTTATCTGTCTGCAGGGAGATAGACAGGTAAATCTCCATGGCAACGACCCCCAGACCGGCACACACTCCTCCTGCTGGGCTGCACCTTGTGTCAGTGTGTGTCAGTGAGTGTCAGTGTGTGTGTGTGTTGTCAGAGCTGCAGCATGCACCGGTCCTACCAGCCGCTGAAACCTGCGACCAGCCGCTACCTGCAGCAGAGATGGGACCAGAGCAGCTATGAAGATCACAGGAGGAAGGTAGGAGGAGGAGGAGGAGGAGGAGGAGGAGGAGGAGGAGGAGGAAGAAGAGGAGGAGGAGGAGGAGGAGTGAGGGATCAGATGTTTGGAGATGGAGAGTTGATTGGTAAAGGATCGATGGAATGGAGATGGAGAGTTGGATGTGGATCAGATGGTTGGAGGTGGATCAGATGGTTGGATGTGGATCAGATGGTTGGAGGTGGATCAGATGGTTGGAGGTGGAGGAGTGAAGTAGTTCTCCAGCCTCAGATCATCTGTCACAGAAAGCAACTGGTTTACAAAATACTATAAAACATTATTTACTGTAATTAGTTACGTTAAAAAAATCCATACTACTTCTCTCCTCTGCCTTTCCCTTCAGATCATTCTGGGTCAAAGGAATATTTGTTCCATCAGTTGTCAGGCTGCTGTGACCTTTGACCCCTGACCTCCTGTATAATAATGGCTGCTTTAGTTTATTCTCCTCCTTCTCCTTGACTTCAGTGTGAGTCTGTCTGGATAACAGAGTCACATGACTGGAGTGTAAATATTAACTGTATCTTCAGCAGGTTGAGTATCTAGTGTCAGGTTAAGCCCCGCCCACAGCTGTTACCTGTTGTTACCTGTCCAGGTGAGCTCCACCCAGCCCATAGTGGACACCAGGGGCATGAAGACTCCCGCACACGTCCAGCTCAAACTCAAACAGCTGCAGGTCAGTGGACGCACACACACACGCACACACACACACACACACACACACACACACCAGTCTAATGTGTTTCTCTGCAGCAGACATGTAGCTGTAGCTTCAGGAAACGTGTCGTCTCTCACTGATGATGCAGGCGCTCTCTGGGCCAATCAGTGTCAAGATGCATTGTCCAAGTTTCACCAAAATCGCTGTAGCAGTTATGACCTTTCAGTGTGAAATCTTTAGTCGCAGCGCCCCCATCAGGCCGATCGCTGTCATGTTTCAACTCCTAAACACTCGACTAAATTCATCGTCCAAGTTTGTTAAAATCAGAGCAGCTGGAGAGTTCACCAGAAATTTACAGACAGCCTGATGCATAACACCTCTGACCTTTGACCCCTACTGGTTGCTGTAATGTTGGAACTGTTGGAATGCTGAACTCTCTCCGAGTCTCTCCGGGTCTCTCTGGGTCTCTCTGGGTCTCTCCGGGTCTCTCCGGGTCTCTCTGAGTCTCTCTGAGTCTCTCTGAGTCTCAGAAATGAATTTTAAAGTGTTTGTGTGTTTATCTGTTTCCAACTGTGTCTCCATGTCCAGCTGCAGGAGGAGCGTCTGTCCGTCATCGACAGAGAAAACCGCCTCCTCGCCTCCAAACTGGCTGACATCGTTTGTTCTAAAGGCCTGGTGGACCACAGGAACCCGTACCAGCAGAGGAGGTGAGAACCCGACAAGAACATACTGTGGAACATGAGAACATGAGACGTCAGTTATTCATGTGATCCTTATGGAAGAAGGTATTTACCAAACAGCTGTGGTGGTTTACACCCAAATGGGCTCAGAGCAAAATGATGCTGCGCTTAAACACAAATGATTCCTGTTATCTGAAAAAAGTGAATCATATTTTTAAAAAGGTCCCAGTGCTTTGAACACAAAACTTTCTTATATTTTCTCACCAAGCTGTCAGAAGGTTCTACTGAGAACCACAGCAGAATAAAACAGGAGGGACTCAGCAGGATCAGAGTCGCACTCGTGTTAGTAGAGGAAGAATCATAATAAATGGCAGAGGTGATGTCATGTGATGTCATATGATGTCATCTCATGTCATGTCATCTCATGTCATCTCATGTCATGCAGAGTTGGTTGTTGCCTGTTTAGAGATAGGAAACAGTAACTAACAGTAACAGTAACTTTTAGTAACTAATATTTCACAAAGCTACAGTTTGTCTCATAGCTAAAGCCTTTGGTTGATTTTGTTTCTGCATTGCCGTGGTGCCCTGCACGGAGGGCTTGTTGACGGAACTGTTGTCGTAGCAACAGCAGACTCCACCGCCCTGTTGGCCCTTTAAATGATTGATGTGAGCAGTCCTGCTCTGTTATGGTGTTGAATTATTGATCAGCTGTGAACCAGAGGAGACAGATACAGTTTATAGATCTAACCTTAACAGTCTGTTTCTTCTTCTTTCCTCAGCTCCTCTCTCTCATCCGCATCATTTTAGAGTCACAGGAGTGTTAATCTGGCTGCTGTGACCTCTGACCCTTCATCTCCTATCTGTCACACTAGTTCCTGGTAATGATGTTGATCTAGGAACTGAAGCTGATTCTGTTGATCTCATACTGAGGTTGAATCCAAATGTCCGGACTTCGGCGAACTTGCAGGCTTGCAGGCTTTAGGGCTCGCTCCTGTGAAGTCCAGGAGGGTTTAGGGCTGTCCAGTGTCAGAACTGATCAAGTCTGTAAGGCTCTCATGTGGACCTGTGGGGCGCTCCATGCAGACTTCCAGCGAGGCCGCTACCTTGCAGACTTCTCCGGCAATATTTCCCATCGTTCATTGCAGGACAGCTGTAACACGTCAGCTGACACAAAGGCAGATGTCAAACATGACGGGAAACAGGCAGAGGGTTTTCCTGTGTGAGTTACTAACATCTACTGATATGATGAAGCAGATATTCAGCCAGCATTGACTGTAATCAGCCTGTAACAGCTGATG
>NC_136000.1:170000-195000 GCF_048128805.1 Centroberyx gerrardi
GAAATGGATCTAAATGGATCTAAATGGATCTAAATGGATCTCTGATGTCAAGTCAAGTCAAGTTTATTATTATTATTATTATATAGCACATTTCATACGACAGGTGTAGACTCAATGTGCTTCAAAATAAAAAGCAAAAAATAGGCAAAGATCATACATGACAAAAACATATAAGATAGGAACATATAAGATAAGAAAGTATTACATATATGAAAATATATAAAAAAAAGATAAAAACATATAAGATAAGAAGTTATTATAATAAAAAGGAATAAGATAAGAAGGCATTATTATTATTATTATTATTAAAAAGGGAATAATAGTAATAATACTGATTCTAAAATAAAAGTTTTCCCGTTAACCACACACTTTAAACCTAACTAAAAGCTTGCGAAAAGAGATATGTTTTTAGTCTGCTTTTAAAAGAAGACACTGTTGTAGCAGACCTTAGTTCATGTGGTAGAGAATTCCAGAGAGTAGGACCATAATGACTGAAGGCACCATAAGCTGATTTAGAGTTTATTCTAGGTATAGTGAGGAGATCTTTATTTGATGATCTGAGGGATCTGTCCGGTGTGTATTCAGTGAGCATGTCAAGTTCAAGTTCAAGTTCAAGTTTTTATTTAACACTCATATGGCAGTTTTACATCCAGAAAACTGAAATGCATGAGCATTTACAATGCACATGTCAAAATAAAAGCATGGTAATTGACCTTATTTTATAGTTTATCATTTAAGAGTCTTATTAAAAAAGGGATGGGTGACTTCCTGTATCTTTCAGTGCGCGTCTTGGGAATCAGTAATTGTATGCTTTGTCTGGTCTGTTTGTTGGATATTTGGGCTCTGGTGGGGGGGAGCCAGTTCCTGAAGGAGGAGTCCAGAAGGCTCTGTGCAAAGTCCCTCCACCAGGGGTCTTCAACCTTTTTCAGCCCAAGGACCCCTCGGTCAATAGAGAAACAGAGCAGGGACCCCCTAGATTAAAAAAAACAAAACTGTGTTGCATTTTAAACCTGGCCTATAATAACATATTTATAATCCCTTATTAACCTATTTATATACTCAGTTATTATCGTTGTATCTCGTTTATACATAATTATTATTGATGATGATTATTATTATTATTATTATGATTATTATAGATTGAGGCTTATACAGTTATTATGCTTACGGTTGCTAAAACATTTATACATAATTATCATTGATGATGATGATGATGATTATTATTATTATTATGATTATTATAGATTGAGGCTTATACTTTTTTTTTTTTTACAATGAAACATTTAGCTTAACTTTAGCTTCAGGATGACACACAGGCCTACCTCAGTGAGATGACTGACCTGGTGAGCGGCACACAGCTGGTCTATTCTGGGGGAGATGGAGGTCGTCAGGCAGAGCATCATATCATCCTCAGGCTGCAGTCTTGAACGGTATTTACTCTTCAGGTAGGTGAGGGAGGAGAATCCACTTTCACAAAGAGAAGTTGTTGCAAAAGGCAAACGGCTCACCATTGCCTTCGCTGTCAGCTGGTGGAAGGCTTTCTGGCAATAGATCCAGAACTGGATGAGAGGCCTTGACTCAAACACATTCTTGTGCGTACTGTCTGTGGATAGGTCGATCAGCTGATCTTCCTCAGAGGCTGTCGAGTTTGAGCTGTCCGATGCATTGTGTTTGAATGGAACCTGTATCCATGTCTTGTCCCTTCTCCAGGACTCAGCCTCAGAAAAGTATTTTTCAAATTGACTTTCGAGTGCCTCCGAGTGTCCAACAATTGCACGTTACACGTCAGGCGAGAGCGCCGCAGAATCAGCCGACTCCTCCATTGACGGAAACATGGAAATGTTACCTCCCCTGATTCGCTCTCTCCATCTTTTTGTTTTCTTCAGAAAGCCTTCCATCTTGTCATACAGCTGAATGGCATGTGTATTGCGGCCCTGCATAGAACCGTTCAGTCTGTTCAACTCTGAGAAAACGTCCGCCAGATATGCCAGTTTAGTGACCCAGACATTGGGCCTCATGCAGGAAGCGATATACGAACAAATTTTCTCTTATTTTTGTTCGTATCCACGATTTGTTCTTATTTTGTTAGTTGATTTCTGGGATTCACCAATGTTTTCTTATTTTTGCTCTTCTCTTAGGTAAGAGAAAATTTTACAAGTGGTCGAGAGCACTCTTACCAAGATAAGAAAAAAAATCTTGTTTTCACAGTCCACAAATTGTTTGTCCAACGCAAGGAAACATAAGTTTTAAATTTGAGGAACATAAAAAAACGCATGAATATCATATAATCAAATTTAGATTATTATATGTTTTAGAGTAATTATAATGATTGGATTATTAAATTCGTGGGCTAAAGAAATACTATTGGTCCATTGATCCCAATTAAGACTATAAAAACCCTTGGATGATATTGCGTGCGTTCAGCTTCTGATTGGCTTACATACTGCTCTTAGATGCTTTGGCCATCCAGGCCTTACGCAGAGAACGCGTTTTTAGAGATCACACAGATCTATTTGATGAGACGGATGAATGGCTGCTGAGCCGTTTCAGATTGCCAAGAGCATCTCTCCAATTCTTGGCCATGTGCCAGAGTATTTGCACATGGCACAACACCTGCCCTTATATGGTGTTTAGGGGCGTTACCTATGCTAATAACAAACAATCGGCCACGCGCCTCCAATTTATGATCAAGTGGGATTCATCATTCAGCACACCTGGGTAAGAGCAGATTTGGATGGTTAAGAACGTTTGGTGCATCTGGAGTTGACTTCTCTTATTTTTTCTCTTAACAGAAAATTAAGAGAAAATATAAGAGAAATTTAAGAGCCAACACCGTAGCTCCTGCATCACATCGCTAGCTTGTCTGGGAAGCTAAGCAGGTTTGGCTGTGGTTAGTCCTTGGATGGGAGACCACCTGGTGCTGGAAGTGGTGTTGGAGGACTAGTAGAAGGTGCTCTTCCCTGTGGTCTCATGAATAATATCCCCAATGCCCCAGGGCAGAGACAGGGACTCTGTCCTGTGAGTGAGCACCGTCCTTCGGATGAGACGTTAAACCGAGGTCCTGACTCTGTGGTCAATAAAGATCCCATCGGCACTCATCGCAAGAGTAGGGGTGTAACCCCGGTGCCCTGGCAAAATTCCCCAAAACAGGCCTTCCTTCCATCATGGCCACCTAATCATCCCTCGTTACCTAATTGGCTCTTTCAGTCCTCTACTCTCCACTGAGATAGCTGATGTGTGGTGAGCGTTCTGGTGCAAACTGGCTGCCGTGCATCACCCAGGTGGGTGCTACACACCGGTGGTGGATGAGTTGAGTTGAGTCCCCCCCCCCCAATATGTGAAGCGCTTTGAGTACTTAGAAAAGCGCTACATAAATATGTAATCAATTATTATTATTATTAAGAGAATGTTGCTGCATGAGGCCCACTGTCATTGAAATCCGCAGCCAGCTCCACATGGTTTTGACCAACTAAAAACTCGTGGATAGCTGTGCGTAACTCGAACACGCATGCCGATACTGATCCACGAGAAAGCCATCTGACCTCAGAATGGTAAAGGAGCGCGTTGTGTTCCTCTCCCGTAGCATCGCAGAGAGAAGCAAAGAGACGCGTTTGCAAGGCACTCTTCTTAATAAAACTGACAGCCTTCACAACAGTGTCCATAACGTCAGCAAATTCAGCACTCATTTCTTTGGCAGCAAGAGATTCTCTGTGTAACATGCAATGAGTCCACAGAACTTGTGGGGCGACTTTTTTGACAAGTGCAATCAGTCCACTTTTTTGAGCAGTCATAGCTCGCGCACCGTCAGTACAAATCGCATCACATTTTGCCCAGATTATGTCATTTTCTCTGAAAAAGTAATCAATCACTTTGAAAATTTCAGAACTTGTTGTGCGTTCAGGAAGCTTCTTACAAAACACATTTTGTTTTGGTCAACAAAACGCACAAATGCCAAGAGCTGTGCGTCTTTGGACATGTCCACAGATTCATCCAACTGTAATGCAAACGCCTCCGCCAATTTTAGTTTCTCGATTAATTGCACCCCCACATCAGATGCCATTTCACCAATTCGCCGAGCAATCGTTGTGTCTGACAACGGGATAGTCTTCAGTTTATTTACATATTCATCATTCCCAAACATTGTCTTGCACATATCACTGGCCGCGGGCAATATCAAATCTTCTGCAATTGTATATGGTTTTTTACATTGAGCAATGCGAAGAGCAACTTGATATGAGGCTTTCAAAGCAAGCTCTCCAAATTTCTTCATGGCTTCATGCTTTCGTTTGAGAGCGTCGCCGAACAAACACACACCGGCAATTCAATCCCTTCGGTTTCTTTGAAGGTAAATCCAAACTTTAAGTAGGTTTCTGAATATTTTCGGGACTTCTCTCTTTTGCGTTTACCCTCTGCCGCTGGGGCAGGTGCTGCTGGGGCAGCCCCATCACCTGTGGTCTCGGACGAGGTGGAAGGAGTAACGGTAGGATCCCGAGCTCGAGGCCTAGTTACTGTTACAAAGCGATCCATTCTACTTCACATATTAACCTAGTAGTAGGCTAGTTATTAATTATTTTAGCACCGAACTGTGTTTTAGCCAACACTTAGCTTGCTAGCAAGCCAGCTAATTTTTTTAAATGGCGGTTGGTCACGTGTAGGCTCTGCATCACGCACCGTGGTTGCATGGGAATCATTCATTTTGTAAATCATTTTTGTCAAAAGTATCGTATTGTCTATTAATACTTGGAGTTTACTCAATATTATTATTTTTGTCTAAGATACATTTTTACATTTTTCACGTAAATTATTTTGACGAAAATTGGCGGACCCCCTGCAGTACCCCTGGTTGAAGACCACTGCCCTACACAGTGTAGTTCTTCTGTCTTGGAGAGTGAGTAGTGAAAGGGTTTGGAGTGTGTCCTGATAACTGGAATATGCCCTGCCAATAATGATCCGGCAGGCGCGTTTTTGGACGTGTTCTATCTGTTTAGACAGCTCTGTTAGATTTCCATGCCACACTGGAGAGGCATACTCCAGTGTGGGGTGGACGTATCCAGTATGTATTGTTGCTAAGTCTGAGGTGGTAACACCAGACCGCCTTAACCTCCTCAGAAAATGCAGCTTGGAATTGGCTTTCTTGACCATGGCAGCAGTATGATGGTTCCACTGTAAGTCCGACTGTATCAGGAAGCACTCCAAGCACTTTCACAGTATCACAGGATGGTAGTTGTTGGCCAGACAGGAAGATGTCAACGACGTAGGAAGGAGCTAAGCCATTCACAGATTTAAAAACAATAAGAAGTATTTTAAAATCAATTATTTGTTTTACTGGGAGCCAGTGAAGAGAAGTTAAAATAGGAGTGATGTGTTCAAACCTTTTGGTTTTAGTTAATATTCTGGCTGCAGCATTCTGAATAAGCTGGAGTTTATTTAACACCTGCTTTGTCAGTCCAGCAAAAAGTGCATTACAGTAATCTAGTCTACTGGAAATAAAAGCATGAACCAGCTTTTCAGAATCTGACTGTGACAGGAAGCATCTAACTTTAGATATATTCCTGAGATGATAAAAGGCATTCTTGGAGATATTAGATATGTGCTTCTGGAAGGTAAGATCAGCATCCAAAATCACACCCAAGTTTTTGGCATGCTCACAAGGTTTTACCGACAGGGGAGATGAGAGTGAATCTGGTGCCTTAAAGCCTTGGGACCTACTAAAAGAATTTCTGTTTTGTCATCATTTAGCTGTAAAAATTTTTTGGCCATCCAATATTTGATATCAGCAATGCATTGGATGAGGTCATTCACTGGGCTAAGGTAGTTGGCAGAAACAGATATGTATAACTGTGTGTCATCAGCATAGGAGTGATATGAAATGTTGTATTGCTGGATGATGGACCCAAGTGGGAGCATATACAAATTAAACAGCAGTGGACCAAGAATCGACCCTTGAGGGACTCCATATGGAATGCCTACTTCATCTGATTCAAAGTTACCAATAGAAACAGAGAAAGATCTTCCAGTAAGATAAGAAGAAAGCCAGTTAAGAACTGTGCCTCTAAGGCCTAAACAGTGTTCAAGGCGCTGAAGAAGAATTGTATGGTCAACTGTATTGAAGGCTGCACCGAGGTCAAGAAGTATCACAACAGAAACTTTATGGTTGTCTGAGCTAATTTTAAGATCATTAACAACTCTGACCAGGGCAGTTTCTGTACTATGGTTAACTCTAATACCAGACTGGTAAACATCAAACAAATTGTTATGTGACAGATACATATGTAATTGTTGGTATACAACCTTTTCAAGAATGTTTCCCAGGAATGGAAGATTTGAGATTGGTCTGTAGTTCTCAAAAGCAAATGGATCAAGATTACTCTTTTTCAACAATGGTGTTATAATAGCATGTTTGAGACCTGTGGGGAAGATTCCAGAGAGTAGGGAGGCATTAACAATCTCAAGGACATCATCTACCAAACAGCTGAAAACATTTTTGAACAACTTAGTAGGCATTGGGTCAAGAGCACATGTTGCAGAACTTAGCTGCTGCATCACTTCTTGTAGTTCACTACGTTGAATAAGGGCGAGGTTGGACAGAGTGTTGGCAACATGGCACTGAGTGGAAGAAGAGGGTCACACCCACCAGCAGTGGAAGCCACAATATTATTCCTAATATTGGAAATTTTATATTTAAAGTATGAGGCAAATTCATTACATTTCTCTGAAGACTGGAGCTCAGCAGGTATTGGTCTAAGAGGATTAACCAGTTTATCAATTGTACTAAACAGAAACTTAGAATTATTCAAATTTTCACTAATAATTTAAGAAAAGTAATGTTGTCTAGATTTTTTCATTTCTTTGTTATATTTACTAAGCAGGTCCTTATAGATATTATAATCAACCTGCAATTTGGTCTTACGCCACTTGCGCTCAGATTTGCGGCAGGTTCTTTTTAGTGCCTTCACTCTTTCTACATTCCTCCAAGGTGCTTTTGTTTTTCCAGAAATTATCCTAGTTTTTATAGGCACAATGTCATCCATAATCTGTGTCACTGAAAAATTAAAATTATTGACCAAATTGTCACACAAAGACAAGGAAGACAAATTAAAATCAGAATGTGACCAGGTACACCTAACAGAGTTAGTATATCTAGCGATCAGATGTGTCTGCACAAATGGAGCGTCTTTTGACTAATTTTAAACCAGGTACATGTTTGGTCATCCAAGCAACATTGAAAAAAATACGAAAGTGATCTGAAATCCCAACATCGAGAGTGCACTTTGGGGTTATATCAAGGCCTTTAGAAATAACCAGGTCAAGAGTGTGACCCTGATTATGAGTAGGCCCGGCAGTGTGCTGTATGAACTCAAAGGTTGATAACATGTCAGTAAACTGGTTAGCAAAATGGTCAGTGGTGTTATCAATATGAATGTTAAAATCACCAGAGATAAGGATTGAGTCATACTCAACAGTAATTTTAGATAAAAGCTCACCAAATTCAGATATAAAGCCTTTTCTAAGCCTTGGAGGGCGGTAAACTGTGAGCACTAGACAGGGATATACAGATCTGATCACCAGAGCTAAATACTTAAAAGTAGAGTAAGAACCAAATAAGACGCTTTTACATGATAAAATATCTGAAAAAATAGCAGCAACACCACCACCCTTCTTGTTAGGCCTGGTACAGTGTGAAAATAAAAAAATAGATGGAGAAGCTTCAATCAGTTCTTTGCTACCAGTTTCATCAAGTCAAGTCTCAGTAAGGAGAATACAATCAAGCCTATGAGATCTTATAATATCATTAACAATGAAAGTTTTATTAGTAAGGGATCTGACATTGAGGTGTGCCATTTTTAAAGAGCTTACAGAAAAGGGAGAATTGTCAACTGTGGCAGAGTCAGGCCTAGGATGGCTAGAGTTTTTCAGAAACTGTGATTGAGAGTCAGAGCACACAGTGGCAGGACCCACACTGTTGGAACTGGATACAATAGTGGGAGACACAAGGGTCTGGATCAGGTCTTGCCGTGGTGCATATCAGAACAAGTTAAAAGCTGTAGACTGGATAAAATTATCAGTCAACTGCTTTGCTCCCTTTCTATTAGGGTGCACACCATCTGCTCTGTTCAGGCTTGAATTAGACCAAAAGTAATCAAAGTTTGAGATGAAGTCATATCCTGTAGCAGAACAGAAGTTTTTTAACCAGTGGTGGAGACTGAAGAGTCGACTAAAACGTTCAGAGTTTTTGGAAAGAGTTGGAATGGGGCCAGACATGAGACAAGTCTTCCCAGACTCTCAATTGTGCAGCACAGGGACTCAAGGTCTGCGTGTAATTTGCTGGAATTTCTAGCCATGACGTCATTCGTTCCCACGTGCGTTAGAACCATATTGACAGTGGGATGCAGGTCAGTGAGAGTTGGAATGAGTTCAATTAGGTCGACCACCTTGCCACCTAGCCACCAGGCTAAAGACAAACCTAGCTAAGCTAGCAGCAGTCGAGGCAGTCCAGTAGGCTACATCCAGCTGACAGCCAATTTAAGATTACTTATAATTTAAGATCCAAACGTCCAATGACTAAAATCTTTTACCTTGTTAAAACATATAGGTAAAACAACCAGGATCTAAAAGTGTAGCGTAAAATTGTTCTTCATCCGTCAGAAAGTCAGCGTCACGTTGTGTTCCACTCTACCGGATCTGACAGAGACAGATGGAGGATGTGACATCACATCCTGTCTGTCATGTGGAGAAGCAGACGGCAGACCAGCAGACTGAACTCAGTCCACAGTCTCCGGTTTGAAAATAAAAGTGAAACTTAACATTCCACAGTTAGTAACGGGATTTGCAGACAGTAACTCATCTTCTGCTGCCTTACAAACTTTAACGGTAGGTCACGTTATTATCTTTTGGTATTTAAATAACTTTAGTGTAATTAGGTCATTTAACCGTGTCGCAGTGCTTCAGTGCAGAGAACTGAACACGTGCTGTACAGGATCTGTGCTTGTTTTGTTCTCAGGTCGATCTGATAATTGTCATTGAAAAATCAACACTTATTAATTGTATGTAAAATATAAATGTAAAATCTGCTGTGACTCAGATTCAGATCCTGAAAATCAGTCATGATGCCAAATCATGATGCAATCACCTAAAAGTGATGCAAACACATTTTCCAATTAAAGTTTTTTAGTGACAGTTATTTGAGATGAGCAGTGTGACTGGAGAGCTGAACAAACTATATAAAGAGTTAAAGGAGCCATATTATAGCAATTTAAACTTTCCTTTATTTATATCCATATATGATCAAAGAGGTTTAGTGAAGACTTTGTTAAAATCTGGTTTTGTTTGATGGTTAAATTTTAAGTTTTTACATTTTCAGTCCTCCATCGTTTTCTCCAGTCAGTTTCAGTCTAACTCCAGGAAACGCATCACAGCTGGACTCGCTCCTGATTGGCTCCCTCACTCAGAATGACTGAAATCCATCCAATCAGGGCAGTTTGCAGCATCTGAACTGGAAAGCCTCCACTCAGCAGGTTTACCTCGTCTGAATTAGAGGAGCTGCTGTTGGCCAACCAGGGGCCATCAGAGAGTTAAAGCAGGAGAGTTTTCACAGGTCAGCTAACACCTGTGTGTGTGTGTGTGTGTGTGTGTGTGTGTGTGAGTGAGTGAGTGCGTGAGTGTGTGTGTGTGTGTGTGTGTCTGATTTAAAGGTCTGTTCCACTTTAACTGCTGCTTCGACTCTGAGTTTCCACTTGTTATTTCCAACAGAATGACAGCATGCTGCTGCCGTCCAGAAACACACTGCATTATCTTTTACTGACGGGGAGGGTGTGTGTGTGTGTGTGTGTGTGTGTGTGTGTGTGTGTGGTAAGGAGGTCAGGGGTCAGAGGTCACAGTTTCGAGACATTAGATGGAACAAATATGTACAATACACTCAGATGATCATGATGACAGAGAAGAGATGGGGAAGGAAATCAAATATGAGCTGTGTGTGAGTGTGTGTGTGTGTGTGTGTGAGTGTGTGTGTGTGTGTTTGTCTGATCATTGGACAGATCTCTACATCTGTTCTGAATTTCCTCCAATCATCTTCAGCACTGTGTGTGAGGTCACATGATCAAATGGAAGCATTTCCTGTTTCTGGACCAATCAGGACATTAAAGGAGCCATTTAAAACAGGAAAGGTTCACACTGACCAGCATTAGAGGGTGTGTGTGTGTGTGTGTGTGTGTCACCCCCCATACTCTGTCCCCCCATACCCTGCCCCCCATACCCTGCCCCCCATACCCTGCCCCCCATACCCTGCCCCCATACCCTGCCCCCCATACCCTGTCCCCTGATACCCTGCCCCCCATACGCTGCCCCCATACCCTGTCCCCCGATACCCTGTCCCCCATACTCTGTCCCCCATACCCTGTCCCCTGATACCCTGCCCCCCATACCCTGCCCCCATACTCTGTCCCCCCATACCCTGTCCCCTGATACCCTGCCCCCCCACGCTGCCCCCATACCCTGTCCCCCCATACCCTGTCCCCATACCCTGTCCCCCATACTCTGTCCCCCCATACCCTGCCCCCCATACCCTGCCCCCATACCCTGCCCCCCATACCCTGTCCCCCCATACCCTGCCCCCCATACCCTGTCCCCGATACCCTGTCCCCCATACTCTGTCCCCCCATACCCTGCCCCCCATACCCTGCCCCCATACCCTGCCCCCCATACCCTGCCCCCATACCCTGCCCCCCATACCCTGCCCCCCATACCCTGCCCCCATACCCTGCCCCCATACCCTGTCCCCCATACCCTGTCCCCTGATACCCTGCCCCCCATACGCTGCCCCCATACCCTGTCCCCCGATACCCTGTCCCCCATACTCTGTCCCCCATACCCTGTCCCCTGATACCCTGCCCCCCATACCCTGCCCCCATACTCTGTCCCCCCATACCCTGTCCCCTGATACCCTGCCCCCCCTACGCTGCCCCCATACCCTGTCCCCCCATACCCTGTCCCCCATACTCTGTCCCCCATACCCTGTCCCCTGATACCCTGCCCCCCCATACCCTGTCCCCATACCCTGTCCCCGATACCCTGTCCCTCATACTCTGTCCCCCCATACCCTGTCCCCTGATACCCTGCCCCCCATACCCTGCCCCCATACCCTGTTCCCCATACTCTGTCCCCCCATACCCTGTCCTCCATACCCTGCCCCTCCCATACCCTGCCCCTCCCATACCCTGTCCCCCAATACCCTGCCCCCATACCCTGTCCCCCCATACTCTGTCCCCCCATACCCTGTCCCCCCCATACCCTGCCCCCATACCCTGTCCCCCCATACTCTGTCCCCCCATACCCTGCCCCTCCCATACCCTGTCCCCCAATACCCTGCCCCATACCCTGTCCCCCCATACTCTGTCCCCCCATACCCTGCCCCTCCCATACCCTGTCCCCCAATACCCTGCCCCCATACCCTGTCCCCCCATACTCTGTCCCCCCATACCCTGTCCCCCCCATACCCTACATACCTTGCCATTATTTCCTTTTTGGTACTTTTATAAGGGTTTTTCTCTCCAGCATTTTTGATTTCCAGCTGGCATTCTAACCCTTCTACCCTCAGTCTGAGCCAGAGTGTTACAGACAGATCAGAGAGGAGGAGGAGGAGGAGGAGGAGGAGGAGGAGGAGGAGGAGGAGGTGTGTTTACTGTGCTCCTCCTCCTCCTCCTCTCTCTCTCTCTCTCTCTCTCTCACTCTGTCCTCCACACACTCAGCAGCAGCAGAGTTAAGAATCAACCCACCGACACACACACACACACACACACACACTCACTCTGTCTCTCTCTCTCACACACACACACTCACTCTGTCTCTCTCTCACACACTCACACACACATGGATTACTATCACCTTCTGCTGCTGTGGACCTGCAGCCTCCTGCCAGGTGAGAGAGAGAGAGAGAGAGAGAGAGAGGGAGAGAGAGAGAGCATGTGGTTGAATGGGCGAGTAAGAGAGAGAATGAGAGAGTGTGTGAGAGAGTGTGTGAGCAAGAGACTGAGTAAGTGTGTGTGTGTGTGTGTGTGTGTGTGTGTGTGTGTGTGAGACAGGTGCTGGAGCTTGATTGTTGACTAGTTGTGAGTTTTAAGCCTCTTGATTAGAGTTGATTTGGTTATTGGATCCTACCTGTTGCAATGGTAACTTATTGATTACAGTACAGACAGTATAGTTCTGATCTCACACTGAGAAACAGAGTAAAGTTACAGATCCATATCTGACCTCAAGGTAACTTCAAAGGTTTAACATGATATCTAGCATAATATTTAACATATTTAACATATGTAACATGATATTTCTGACAGTAAAAGGTATTTTAGTATATATATATATATTTATTTATTCATTTTGAATGTCATTTTCATTGTCTTGTCTTATCTTGTCTTGTCTTGTCTTGTCTTATCTTGTCTTGTCTTGCCTTGTCTTGTCCTATATTATGTTGTCTTGTCTTATCTTGTCTTATTTGATCTTATCTTATATAGATCTTCATGAAGTTTGTACCAGATCATCACAGTTCTTTTTGTCACTTGGGGAACAGAACTGTTCTTTAGAGGAACAGCTGACAAGGCTTCAGTATTTAAACCAGAGACAAGCAACAAGCTGTGGAACCGCTTTAGGTTTCTGAGAGTGAACTGTACATCTGAAATCTGGTGTGTGTGTGTGTGTGTTTTTCTCTGGAAAGCACTTAGTGACAGAACAAATGGGTTTGCTAAAAGCCTTTCTAAACCTTTCTAACCTTAACAGAACAGAGAAGAGCTGCAAACTGACTGAAAGGCAGAAATCTCATCAGCTGGCAAAGTAATCATTAAGTTATTGGTATTGATCAATAATCCTTTCAACCCCACAGATTTATTATGGTCATTGTGTGATATTGGGCAGGAAAAACCTACTGATTACCTCTTTAAGCAGAGGAACCACAGGTGAATGGAAAAAAAAACATCCTCTCATCCTGTCAGAATGTAATTTTATATGTTGAAACAAACAGAAACACCTTTTGTATCATGAATTTTATTTATTTTGTAGTTAACATCTTCAGATTTGCAAAAAGTGAGCAGTTTCCTCTTCAACTGATGAAATCCCATTTCCACTGAGGCCCGGCGCTTCCTGAATTCAATTTGGGGAGAAGCGGTGCGACTGGATGGTTCTGGAGGGTTCTCTGGAGGTTCTGGATGGTTTGGGATGGATCTGGATAGTTCTGGATGGATCTGGATAGTTCTGGATAGTTCTGAATGGTTCTGGATGGTTCTGGGCGGTTCTGGATAGTTCTGAATGGTTCTGGATAGTTCTGGGCGGTTCTGGATAGTTCTGAATGGTTCTGGATGGTTCTGGGCGGTTCTGGATAGTTCTGAATGGTTCTGGATGGTTCTGGGCGGTTCTGGATAGTTCTGAATGGTTCTGGATAGTTCTGGATAGTTCTGGGTGGTTCTGGGCGGTTCTGGATAGTTCTGAATGGTTCTGGATGGTTCTGGGCGGTTCTGGATAGTTCTGAATGGTTCTGGATAGTTCTGGATAGTTCTGGGTGGTTCTGGGCGGTTCTGGATAGTTCTGAATGGTTCTGGATGGTTCTGGGCGGTTCTGGATAGTTCTGAATGGTTCTGGATGGTTCTGGGCGGTTCTGGATAGTTCTGAATGGTTCTGGATAGTTCTGGACAGTTCTGGATGGTTCTGGATAGTTCTGGATAGTTCTGGATAGTTCTGGGTGGTTCTGGACGGTTCTGGATAGTTCTGAATGGTTCTGGATAGTGATATCAGTTTCTACCTGCCTCATTCCTGCCTAAAACACACAAGCGTCTGGGCACAACTGGGTCAAATAGTATTTCGTAGTAACTGTTTTATCCTGCTTGATGTGCCAGATGGGTGGAGTTAGCATCAGGACACAGATAGAGTCAGGAAAGTTTTCAGTCACAGAAAAGTTTACTAAACTGACTTTCAGATACTTTCCTGTGAAACTAAACTAAACTTTCTGGATCTCACTGAATTGTCTCATGTATTAAACTCCACCCATGTGGCACTCAGGGAGCATGAAACAAATCATAAAAAGTATTAGAAATACTACTTGGCCAAGTCCTGCTGGCATGGCATCGCGGCTCCACTTCATCAGAACAGACGCATGACGCTGACACAGAGTTTATTTTCTGTAGCAACGAACTACAACTGTGATGCATAAAGAAACTAGAGTAACATGTGCCATTCTCTCTTGAATGTTGAATACGACACACCAAACTTCATTCAAAAAACTGTAGTTGAATGTGTCTTTGGTCATTGACAGAGGAACATTCAGCACATCATACGACTCAAGACCTTTACTGAACCGTTAGGAGACACTCTTCAATTCGACAAATATATAATACACCAAGCAATTTAATTCAATACAATTTCAATGGATCACTTGTTATTCACAACCTTCTTCCACCAAAATACACTGTTAAGCAACACAATACAATTCTATGAGTTTTATTGAAATGCGTTGGTGGATGATATTCCTGCTGAATGGAAGAGTGACTCCTGACAGATCAGAAGGTCTTCAGTCGTATTTTATGTTTGTACCTTTGTTGATAAGCAAATCCACATCAAACAGACACATTTTTGAATAGAGTTTGGCTCATGTTGGAACTTCCTTCACCAAACCAAACCAAACCAAACCACAGCAGACAGACTGTGACACTTAACAGACTGATAGGGTCGTGACCTGTGACCTCTGAGGGTTATCTGGCCGTGTTAGCGTTAGCGTTAGCGTTAGCGTTAGCATCAGGCTCAGTGATGCGGAGCCAGCAGAGCCGTCTGTCCGCCGGCTGCAGGAAACGACAGAGACGGAGAGTTTGGCTGCGAGCTGCATCACAGGACTGTTAGCTAAATCACTCCCATCTTTGACCTGATTACGCTCTTTCTGTGTCTGATCTGAAACCAGAGATTTAGCACAAACAGAACTGACTTTGTTTCACTTAGAACAGAAGATCCTGTCCGTTCCTGCAGTAGCTGCCGCTGGATCTTAATCTGTTTTTGATTATGCAAGCAGCTAAGATACATCTGGAAAATTCATCTAACTATGAAAACAAAAAAATGAAAGAAGTCACAAAGCCTTGGCAGTGTGAAAAATGTGAAAAAGGTTTTATCAGCGCCAGGATCATCATCAGAGAGCAGACGGACTTTCTGTCTGACTTGGATCTGGATCTCGTGTCTCTGGATCTGGATCAAGTCTCTCTCTCTCCTCCAGCTCCGATAAATCGACCTCCTCCTCCTCTCTGATCGGACAGAAGCAGATTCCTCCGAGCCACGAACAAACAAACAAAACCTCCAGGCAGACAGTTTACCCATCATCCTCTCTGCTGGACTGTTTTATTACCCAAACTCGTCTCTGTCTCCGCTGGCAGAGCGTCTGAGAGACAAACTCTCTGCTCATTTACACAGCTGGGAGAGAGAGAGAGAGAGAGAGAGAGAGACAGAGAGAGACAGAGAGAGACAGAGAGGGAGAGAGAGAGAGAGAGAGAGACAGAGAGAGAGAGAGAGAGAGAGAGAGAGAGAGAGAGAACAGAGAGCTAAACAGAGCTCCCCCTCATCAATGGAGCACAAAACATTTTTATAACACCACACAGAAACAAAACAGTCCAGATCATTCATCATCCTGTAATAATTATAATCAATTTTTAGTCAGCTTGTTATCATTTTGATCAGTATGGTGACAGCATCAACGTCCAAAGAGTCATTTATCTTGTTCTTCCTGCTGATGTAAACGGCCATCTTAGCTTGGCCCAGCAGAAACATTTCGCAAACCTTCCTTGAGTATTTGTAACCCAGGATGAAACTCTGTTTGGAGAAAACCTCTCCAAACTCATCAGAGAGCCTCTCTGAAAACAGGAACAGGACACCATACAAAACCCTCCACTGTAAATCTCCCATTTTTTTTAGTCAACAGTGGTTTATATAGCGCTCTCACCTCAGAACTCAGACCCAGGTGAGACCTCCCTGTATCACACGCCCCGTCAGCTTGGCTTTGTTTACCATCTTTACCATCAGCTGATACATCATTTTTCCAGTTAAATCATTCAGGTTCACACCTCCAGATGCAGCTCTCTCTCTCTCTCTCTCTCTCTCTCTCTCTCTCTCTGTCTCTGTCTATCTACTGAATCGAAGGAAAATATATGTATCACCTCTTTCTCTCCTCCTAGACTCATGATATAATCATGATCTAATTTGTTCCTTTATAGCCTCAGCAGCAGACTCTCTGGGTTCTCTGTAACTTCTCTGCTCCGTTCTGCTCAAAGACCAGATGCTGTGTGGGCGGGGCCAGAAACTCTGCAGTCTAACTCCCTGCAACGCACTTTCACCGACAGACAGACAGACAGGCAGACAGACAGACAGGCAGACAGGCAGACAGGCAGAGAGACAGACAGACAGGCAGAGAGACAGAGAGACAGAGAGACAGACAGGCAGACAGGCAGACAGGCAGACAGGCAGAGAGACAGAGAGACAGACAGACAGGCAGACAGACAGGCAGACAGACAGACAGACAGACAGACAGACAGGCAGAGAGACAGACAGACAGACAGACAGACAGGCAGACAGACAGACAGAGAGACAGACAGGCAGACAGACAGACAGACAGACAGACAGAGAGACAGAGAGACAGGCAGACAGAGAGACAGACAGACAGACAGACAGGCAGACAGACAGACAGACAGACAGAGTGCGATCCTTCGAGCCGCTGCTGTTTCAGAAAACTGAATAAAACTCCTTCAGACCTTCAGATGGATCAGCTGTTCTCCATCTTCGTTTCTGAGTCGTTTCTTCCTGTCGTCTTTCAGACAGAAGTTGTAGAAAACTGAAGCTTTGAACGGTGGAATCAACTTCTCTGTTTTGAACTGAGGTTCATCAAACTGAATCACAGCAGGAGGGAAACAAGGAGGCTGAAATGTGATTGGCTGTTGACGGAGACGAAGCTTGTTGAGTTTCTTGGTGGAACAGACTGAAGCTGATTGGTTCATCATGGAACAGACTGAAGCTGATTGGTTCATCATCTGCTCAGTCTGAACAGACAGTTCCACATCAGAACAGACTGACTGTTGTGATGCTGTTTAAATCCTATTAATTACTTTTAATTAATTACATTAATTTAAAATTACATACATTCTATATAAATTCCAATTATATAAATTATTAATTAATTAATTCAATTTATTATGAATATTTGTATTTTATTACACTACTTTATGTAATTTCTATGTCATCTATGTCTTTATGCTCTGTAAAGCACATTGTGTTTGAAAAGCTACAAATAAAGTTTTTAATTCTTAATTCAGAGGAAAAGGAGTGAAACCAAGACTCTTCTTCTATTACAATATGTTTTTGGATTTCCTTGGTATGCCAATGCCCTATTAAAATCATTTTGGATTTTTTGATAGAAGAAGAGTGTCTTGGTTTTTCTTCTTCATGATTTATTATTCTCATTATGAATAATTTGGAGGCTGCAGGCCGAGTCTGATTTCACCTCTTGGACTGAAAGGATGACATCATCTCTTCCCTCCTGACGTTTCCTGTCGAGGAAAATAGTTGAAACGCACAAAGTGACATCATTTTCATCATTTTTATTTTTTATTATCTAATTTCTGTCAGACTTGGCAGCTAAAAAAGTTTTCCAGTCCTCCTTCGTCCTGTCAGCTTCCAGATAAAGAGTTTAACTGAAACCAGAGGAGGAGGAGGAGGAGGAAGAAGGAGAAGAGGAAGAGGAGGAGAAGGAGGAGGAGGAAGAAGAAGAGGAGGAGGAGGAGGAGGAGGGAGAAAGAGGAAGTTCGTTTTTCCAGTCTATAAAAAGTGAGCGTCTCCTCTTCCTCAAACCCAACCTGTCTCTCTGCTGCAATGCATTCTGGTCTCTCTTCTGCTGCTGCAGTGCATTCTGGTCTCTCTCCTGCTCCTGCAGTGCATTCTGGTCTCTCTCCTGCTCCTGTGGTGGAGAAACTGGTCTCTCTCCTCTTCTACGATGGATTTCTCCCTGTATGATTGTTGAACGTCTCTCGGTGCAAAATGGCGGCTCTAGAAAGAAGCCCTTGCTCTTTGATTCTGAGGGACTGACACCAAAACCTGACGTTTACCGCTGATGTTTTACATCCTGAAACATTTTCTCATATCATCCATTGTAGCTGCTGGAAACATCTGGAGGTGACGTCACCTCGTCTACGCTTGGCCGGTTATCCACCAAGAAGAGAAACACAACTAACTACTGGAGCTCTCCACTGGAGCTGCTGGAACATTATTAACATTATTAACATTATTAACATTATTAACATTATTAGTGTTTCAAGCTGCTTGCTTTCCCCAGAGAGAACAGCCTCTAGTTGGCACTGCAGTATTCATGGATTGGTTGGACTGGTTGGAGTGGTTGGACTGGTTGGACTGGATGGACTGGTTGGATTGGTTGGACTGGTTGGATTGGATGGATTGGTTGGACTGGTTGGATTGGATGGATTGGTTGGACTGGTTGGATGGTTGGAGTGGTTGGACTGGTTGGACTGGATAGATTGGTTGGACTGGTTGGACTGGTTGGATTGGATGGATTGGTTGGACTGGTTGGATGGTTGGAGTGGTTGGACTAGTTGGACTGGATAGATTGGTTGGACTGGATGGACTGGATAGATTGGTTGGACTGGATGGACTGGTTGGATTGGTTGGACTGGTTGGATGGTTGGAGTGGTTGGACTGGTTGGACTGGATGGATTGTTTGGATTGGTTGGACTGGTTGGATGGCTGGAGTGGTTGGACTGGTTGGACTGGATAGGTTGGTTGGACTGGATGGACTGGTTGGATTGGTTGGACTGGATGGACTGGTTGGATTGGATGGATTGGTTGGACTGGATGGATTGTTTGGATTGGTTGGACTGGTTGGATGGCTGGAGTGGTTGGACTGGTTGGACTGGATAGGTTGGTTGGACTGGTTGGACTGGTTGGATTGGATGGATTGGTTGGACTGGCTGGATGGTTGGAGTGGTTGGACTGGTTGGACTGGATAGATTGGTTGGACTGGATGGACTGGTTGGATTGGTTGGACTGGTTGGATGGTTGGAGTGGTTGGACTGGTTGGACTGGATGGATTGTTTGGATTGGTTGGACTGGTTGGATTGGATGGAGTGGTTGGACTGGTTGGACTGGATGGATTGTTTGGATTGGTTGGACTGGTTGGACTAGATAGATTGGTTGGACTGGATGGACTGGTTGGATTGGTTGGACTGGATGGACTGGTTGGATTGGATGGATTGGTTGGACTGGATGGATTGGTTGGACTGGTTGGACTGGGTAGCTCCCAGTGTGAATGTGAAGCAGGCGGTGCTCAGTGAATATAAGTGATAAATAAAGGGTTAAAGCTGTTAGGTTAGGTTAGGTTAGGTTAGGTTAGGTTAGGTTAGGTTTAGGTTTAGGTTTAGGATTAGGTTTAGGGTTTACAGTGTTCAGACTGAAGCTAACCTCCATCTTCTGTTTCAGATCTTCAGCTCTGCTTCAACTTCAACACTAAAAACTTCAAGCTGTTCTCCGGTTCTAAAGAAACCCAGTTTGGATACACAGTCCAGCAACATGAGGCAGGAGGCCGGCAGTGGTGAGAATCCAGTTCACTTACACGCAGTCATCCAGAAACCAGTCTGGACTGGTCTGTAGAAACCAGTCTGTACTGGTCTGTCATCTATAGAAACCAGTCTGTAGTAGATTAGCAGCAGTCTCAGGAACAACATCATCATCAACTGCCTGAATTTAGCAGGAAGTTGGTTAGCTTACTAGTTAGTTAGCTAGTAGCTAGCTGCTGAGGCTGCAGCTCTTATTTACAGTCTATGGTTGAGAGTCTGGTAGCTTTCGTGGGCCAAATATATTAAAATGTGAACCATGTCCTTTTGGATTCTTTAGATATTAATTTGAAATGTTCTTCAGTGGGGAATCTGTGATTCCTGATGTTTATAAGATGTGAATCTTGGTTCACAACAGAGCATTCAAGCGTTCAAAATGGCCACCATGTTGAATAAGATCACCCTGGATGAGCGCTTCAGCTAAATCATTAAATTTACAAACATCCACAATTCTGTTGGAAAGTGTCGTTTGGTAAATTACCATCAGCCAGTTTCAAATTCCAGCAGTATCTGGAAGGTTTGTCAACTACAGGTGAACACCATCATCTGGAGTCCTATTCTATTCTATTCTATTCTATTCTGGAGTCCTATTCTAAACATCTACTTGAATATGAAAGTGGCAGTTGAATTTTAGGATTTACTGGACTCTCTGGTCAAGTTTCCTGCCTGGGAAAGTGAGTTGAAAAACTTTGAGGAAACTTTTCCAGGAAACTTTTCTGTCGTTCCTGTGCTGGGAGTCGGTGAATCATGTCGGATGTCAGATTTCATAACGCAAAACACATTTTCCATCGCTGCGTCTGATAAGTGGAACGTATCTGCAGAACGGCTGGACCTTATTTATATTCCTCTCTACTATAAATTAGGTTTTCATAATGTAGATTTGATGCTATGGAGTCATCGCTTCTACTCAGAAAATAATGACACTATAGATTAATTATACAAAGTATACACACACACACACACACACACACACGTTACTATGCTACTTCAACTTGGCACTTCACCTGTCTGCTGTGTGTGTGTGTGTGTGTGTGTGTGTGTGTGTGTGTGTGTTTGTCTGGTCTCTCATCCTTCATCTTTATGCTTCCAACCTGCTGTCAGTCCCTCAAATACCAGCAGCAAGACTTAAATATTTAAACCTCCAGCTGCTGCTGATGGGCTGCACTGAGATGAGATGGGATGAGTTGAAATGAGATGAGATGAGATGAGGTAAAGTGAGATGAGATGAGGTGAAGTGAGATGATAGGAGGTGAAGTGAGATGAGATGAGAGGTGACGTGAGATGAAGTGAGATAAACTTAGATGAGCTGAGGTGAAATGAAATGAAGTGAGATGAGGTGAAGTGAGGTGAGATGAGATGAGAAGAAACAAGACAAAGCAAGGTAAGATGAGATGAAGTGAGATGAGATGAGGTGAGATGAAGTGAGTTGAGATAAGATGAGAAGAAACAAGACAAAGGAAGGTGAGATGAGATGAAGTGAGATGAGATGAGGTGAGATGAGAAGAAACAAGACAAAGGAAGGTGAGATGAGATGAGATGATGTGAGGTAAGATTAGTTTAGAAGAGACAAGATGAATTGACATGAATTTAAATGAAATGAGATGAAATAGGATGAGGAAAAGTGAGATCAGATGAGATGAGAGATGAAATGAAGTTTATCTTTTCTGCTGTGGTTTCATCTGAGTTTCCCAGATGTAATATGTCAAGTAAATATGTTTTTATCTCATCTCATCTCATCTCACATCATTTCATCTCTCCTCATTTCAATAGCAGCATACACAAGCACAAGATACATAATGATAATAATAATGATAATTTTTTAATATAACACCTTTCAAAGCACAGTTCCAGTCTTTCCAGAGGAGTAAAAATAAACTAATAGAAACAATTGACAGGAAAAGCAATTAAAGAAATGTAACAGTAAACCATCAAAGGATGACAGAGACAATTAATAAAAGTTCATTACATAAAACCAAGTCTATAAAATGAGTTTGGACAACAGAACAGCAAACACAACAGTTAACTGGAGTTAGGAGTCCAGGTGAGACGTAACGTCCTCCTGCTGTTCGTCCTGGAAGTCTTGATGGATTCTTCTTCTCCTCCACATTACTGAATCTCTGGCTCTTTGAAGTCGCAGGTAAATAACTGGAAAGTATTTGTGTTTCTCCTGCGACCCGAGGCAGAGTGGCGACCTGGAAACTATGTGATGTGGTCTGTTACTCCCCAGCCTCCCACTGTGTGTGAGTATGTGTGTGTGTGTGTGTGTGTGTGAGTGTGTGGGAGAGGGGGCTGACATTGTTATTCGGTAAAGTTGTTTTTCTCTGCAGCCTGGTGACATTTTCAGTTCAGGTGTTTGGCTGCTGTTCCTCTCCAGACAGACTTACATCAGTGGAATAAATCCACAAAATCTCCCTCTCCCTCTTCCTGGCTCTTCTTCTTCTTCTTCTTCTTCTGTCTGCTTTATCATATGGATATGGAAAGGCCAACATCCGCCAGACATATAGAAATATACAGTATATACTGTATATACTGTATATATATATAGACTGTATATATGTATATACTGTATATATACATATGTATGTCATATGTTGTATATATACATGTGTGTATATGTCTGTCTACTTTAAGAGAGAATCTCTGTTTTGTCTTCAGTGAATGGAAAGCTGCAGAGTTTCAGCAGAACAAATAAATCGAAGGCATTCCTCTGTTCTTCTATCTATTGGCTAATGCACAGCACACGTGAAAAATGTTTAAAAAGCTTTTTAAACATTTTTATCAACGAGACATTGTTGTTGGTCAGAGGTCAGACCAGTTGACCTGCGTTAACCTTTAACCTTTAACCTCAGTCAAACCCGAGGTCAAACCACCGGCGTTTACACTGCCGAGCCTCATGCTGGGATCTGTGTGTGTGTGTGTGTGTGTGTGTGTGTGATGGATTATGTTTGTCTGCTTGTGGGTTTGATGTTTTTCTCCTCACACTGAACAAAAAGGGTTTCTACCACAGCAGAACCCTTTATGGTGCTGTAGAGAACTGTTCTGTAGAGAACCGTTCTGTAGAGAACCTTACTGTAGAGAACCGTTCTGTAGAGAACCTTACTGTAGAGAACTGTTCTGTAGAGAACCGTTCTGTAGAGAACCTTACTGTAGAGAACCGTTCTGTAGAGAACCGTTCTGTAGAGAACCTTACTGTAGAGAACCGTTCTGTAGAGAACCTTACTGTAGAGAACAGTTCTGTAGAGAACCGTTCTGTAGAGAACCTTACTGTAGAGAACCGTTCTGTAGAGAACCGTTCTGTAGAGAACAGTTTGTATCGTTCATGTGTTCTCGACTCTAATTCTGATATTTCTGACAGCAGCTTGAAAGCAGCATGAAGTTAATTTATCACCAAACAGTCTGTCGCTGTGACTGATGTGATGAACTTCTGTTTTGAGTCATTTTTTCTACTTTCTACTTCTACTCTTTCCTCTCTCTCTCTCTCTCTCTCTCTCTCTCTCTCTCTCTCTCCACCTATAACCCACAGCTGAAAGGAACAAGTTCATGTCTGTTCTGTTGGGGTTTGCTGAAAGGCATTCTGGGAAACATAGGCACTCACTAACTGCAGTAGAAGTGGACGAGGTTGAGGGAAAGTGAGAACATGAAAAAAGTGAATTACATCTCAGATCTGACAGGAAGAGGATCAGAGAGAGTTTCTCCTTTACAGTAAGACTTGAATCTGAACAGAAGCTCTCCGGTCTCAGACTGCAGGACGTGACCTCAGACTGTGACCTCAGACTGTAGGACGTGACCTCAGACTGTGACCTCAGACTGCAGGACGTGACCTCAGACTGCAGGACGTGACCTCAGACTGTGACCTCAGACTGCAGGACGTGACCTCAGACTGCAGGACGTGACCTCAGACTGCAGGACGTGACCTCAGACTGTGACCTCAGACTGTAGGACGTGACCTCAGACTGTGACCTCAGACTGCAGGACGTGACCTCAGACTGCAGGACGTGACCTCAGACTGTGACCTCAGACTGCAGGACGTGACCTCAGACTGCAGGACGTGACCTCAGACTGTGACCTCAGACTGCAGGACGTGACCTCAGACTGTGACCTCAGACTGCAGGACGTGACCTCAGACTGTGACCTCAGACTGCAGGACGTGACCTCGGACTGCAGGATGTGACTTCAGTCTGCAGGACGTGACCTCAGACTGTGACCTCAGACTGTGACCTCAGACTGTGACCTCAGACTGCAGGACGTGACCTCAGACTGTGACCTCGGACTGCAGGACGTGACCTCAGACTGTGACCTCAGACTGCAGGACGTGACCTCAGACTGTGACCTCGGACTGCAGGACGTGACCTCGGACTGCAGGATGTGACCTCAGTCTGCAGGACGTGACCTCAGACTGTGACCTCAGACTGCAGGACGTGACCTCAGACTGCAGGACGTGACCTCAGACTGTGACCTCAGTCTGCAGGACGTGACCTCAGACTGTGACCTCAGACTGCAGGACGTGACCTCGGACTGCAGGATGTGACTTCAGTCTGCAGGACGTGACCTCAGACTGTGACCTCAGACTGCAGGACGTGACCTCAGACTGTGACCTCGGACTGCAGGACGTGACCTCAGACTGTGACCTCAGACTGCAGGACGTGACCTCAGACTGTGACCTCGGACTGCAGGACGTGACCTCAGACTGTGACCTCGGACTGCAGGACGTGACCTCGGACTGCAGGATGTGACCTCAGTCTGCAGGATCTCAGTCTGTCTGCTGATGTTCTGGATGTGGTTTGTGTTTGATGTGGATGGCAGCTGTATTAGCAGATTGAGGGTTTTTGCTCTACTATGGCATCTCCTCTGGTCTGTGACTCAGCCTTCTTCCCAGAACCGCCGTCCAAACCACATGTGGTTTACTGCGTTAAACACTAACAACCTGCAGCAGCCTGGATCTGGATCTGTGTTTAACTCGACACGCTGATCGCTGCAGCAGCTGCAGCCTGCACCGACCGCTGCAGGCCGCATGCTGTTACTGATGGGTCTAACACTTTGGTGTTTATGTTTTGGGATTTTTTGATAATTATCAGCACAGAGAGATGGGAAATGTTGTTTCTACTTTAATGGATAGTTTACACTAGAGAAAGATAACATGCACCAAATCCCAGGACACCGCGCCAGATCCAAACTCCAGACATTATACATTATGTTACAGTTTTACATTCTAGTCAATTCTGACTGTCTTATCCAGAGAGAGGTCAACAGTAAAATAAGCCTCAATTCCACCAACATTACCAATAGTAAGGAGGTCAAAGGTCAGAGGTCACAATACCCTGAATATTGAGGCATTGCAGTTGCATCACAAATCTCTTAGGCAGCATCATGCA
>NC_136000.1:202500-227500 GCF_048128805.1 Centroberyx gerrardi
ACACACATACACACACACACACACACACACAGACACAGACACAGACACAGACACACACACACACACAGACACAGACACAGACACAGACACACACACACACACACACATACATGCACACACACACACACACACTCACACACACACACACACACACACACACACAGACACAGACACAGACACAGACACACACACACATACATGCACACACACACACACACACACACACACACACACACAGACACAGACACAGACACAGACACACACACACACACACATACATGCACACACACACACACACACACACACACACACACAGACACAGACACACACACACACACACATACATGCACACACACACACACACACACACACACACACAGACACAGACACAGACACAGACACACACACACATACACACACACACACACATACACACAATTATGCTAAGAATGCCAGTGTTTCCTCTTCTTTATTTTGAGTTAAAGGTAAAAAAGTGAAATCAGGTCACAGTCAGCCTGATGTGGAAAACAGTTTCACTCTGCTGCAGGATTAGGAAACAGTTTCTTCATATGAATCAGTTCAGATCAGCAGATCCAGGATCAGTGCAGCAGGTCGACACGTGCGGCTCAGATCCTGCAGCAGATCCAGGATCAGTGCAGCAGGTCGACATGTGCGGCTCAGATCCTGCAGCAGATCCAGGATCAGTGCGGCAGGTCGACACGTGCGGCTCAGATCCTGCAGCAGATCCAGGATCAGTGCAGCAGGTCGACACGTGCGGCTCAGATCCTGCAGCAGATCCAGGATCAGTGCAGCAGGTCGACACGTGCGGCTCAGATCCTACAGCAGATCCAGGATCAAACTTTCTGACGCTGTCGCCAGCGATTCGGTCATCTACCGTTCCTCAGTTCAGCCAGAGAGACTCATGACTCAACGCTTTAATAACTTTCATATCTGAACGTTTCCACTGCCAGACTTCTTCTGTGGCTACAGCCGGGTTCCACCGATCCGATCTGTATGGGATTTAGAAGGCTGATACTGATAGCCTGGATTTTGTTCTGAAGGTCAATGTTTGTTTATATGTTTAATAAACAAATATGTTTAAATTTGACCATTTTAGTGTTAGTATTCAGTGTTTCTCCAACCTCACCTGTGATTATGAACTGGGTAGAAACTGAGACTGAAGATACAAGCGGCCGAGAGGTTTCCAGGAAAAACCAAAATCTACAGAAAACTACAATCATGGTGTCCTGACGGCTTCTAACTGCATGAACATCCAAGTCTTTGCTTTGAAGCGTCAAGTTGTTCAGACAGTTATTCTGTATGTCCTGAACACAGCATCATCTCTGTGTACCTCCCGTCTGTCGTTCAGGACGGCGTGCTGGTCGGGGCGGTCGGCGCCTACGACTGGAACGGAGCCGTGCTGAAAGAGACGCGACACGGGAAGATCGTCCCGCCGAAATCCTCCTATCAGGAAGAGTTTCCAGAGGAGCTGAAGAACCACGCAGCTTACCTGGGTGAGACACACACACCTGGAGTAGTATTAGTAGTAGTAGTAATACCAGTAGTAGTACCGGTAGTAGTAGTAGTAGCAGCTGCGGTAGTAGTAGACACTGTAACGGTGTCTTTACAGGTCTCAGACAGCTGCAGCTGATTCAGAACGCTGCTGTTCGAATCCTCACTAAGACCAAGAAAGTGGATCACATCACTCCAGTTCTGAGGTCTTTACACTGGCTTCCTGTCTGTCAAAGAATCGATTTCAAAATACTACTGTTGGTTTATAAAGCACTGAATGGTTTAGGGCCAAAATACGACTGCTTAACGAGAGCTGTGCCTAAATTTTTGTTTTACACACTATCTGAGCCGGAACAAGTACCTAAAGCATTTCACTGCGCATTGTACTGTGTATGATTGTGTACGTGACAAATAAAAATTTGAATTTGAATTTGAAAATACATTTCTGATCTTCTGCTACATTATGAACCATCCAGACCTCTCAGGTGGTCTGGGACAGGTCTGCTTTCTGTCCCGAGAGTCAAAACTAAACATGGAGAAGCAGCGTTCAGTTTTTATGCTCCACACATCTGGAACAAACTCCCAGAAATCTGCAGGTCTGCTGCAACTCTCAGTTCCTTTAAATCAAGGCTGAAGACTTTTCTGTTTGCCGCTGCCTTTTATTAAATCAAATAATTATTCATTTCTTACACTGCACTGTAACTTTTATTCTTGTATGTTATACCTGTCTTATTCTATTTTAGCCTAATAATTGTTGTGTGAATTCCGAGAAGATTGACAGATAAATAGGGATCCTTTAAGTACCGACGGGCCGCTAGTGGGCTCGCCTACATAGAACTATAATGGTAGATGTTTGCCCCTCGTTGTAATACCGTATGGTTGGGGTCAACTAAGGTTTCGTTGCAACACAGGTTTCAAAAGGATCCTAATTGGAAACCTTTAGGGGGATAAAAATATCTTTCTATTTTACTTGATTTGATTCTTTTAATGCAATGCATTTTGCTTGTTCTTTTATATGAATTTTATGTTTTTCACTTTGTCTCGATGCTTTTAATGTTTTATGTAAAGCACTTTGAATTGCCTTGTTGCTGAAATGTGCTATATAAATAAACTTGCCTTGCCTAGTAGTAATGAAAGTTGTAGCAAAACTATTATTAGCAATAGTAGCAGTAGTTACTGTGGTTATAATCATAATCATCATAATAACCTTTATTTATAAAGCACTTTTCAAAACAACGTTACAAAGCACTTTACAATATGTAAGTGTGAACAATAAACAAAGAAAGAAAAATTTGTAAAATAATTAGGGCAATTTCACAGAATAATTAACACAAGACCAGTTTACAGACCACAAAATTAATAGAAATATGGGCACAATATAGAACTTGGTATGGTTAAACCTATTTTTATAGACTTGCTTTGATGTGTATTTTATTGTATTGATGTGACTTTAGCCTCTGTTTTTTTTTTTTGGAGCTGGCTTCTTCTTTTCAGTTTGTTTGAATGTTTGATTTTTAAAGCCCTTTATAAACGTTTTAAAAAGTGATATACAAATAAAGTTTAAGGTATTATTATTATCATTATTATTATGCTTGATTTAGCTTGAAGTGCTTTCAATAAAAATTTGAAAAAAATAAAAATAAAAATACTGGGTGTGTCAGTCTAACTGGCTGGTTACTGGTTAGTTTCTGATGGTTTCTGCCTCAGGTTACTTGGTGGGCTCGGTGGTCTCATCCTGGTTAGTTTCTGCCTGGTTTCTGCCTGGTTTCTGACTGGTTTTTGCCTGGTTTCTGCCTGGTTTCTGACTGGTTTTTGCCTGGTTTCTGCCTGGTTTCTGCCTGGTTTCTGCCTCAGGTTACTCGTTGGGATCGGTGGTCTCGTCCTGGTTAGTTTCTGTCTGGTTTCTGACTGGTTTCTGACTGGTTTCTGACTGGTTTCTGACTGGTTTTTGCCTGGTTTCTGCCTCAGGTTACTCGGTGGGCTCGGTGGTCTCGTCCGGCGGCGCTCAGCTCTTCGTCTCCGGAGCTCCGAGGTTCAACCACACCGGGAAGGTGATCGTCTTCACGCTGAGGAACACCGGGAACCTGACCATCCTGCAGGGGCTGCTGGGACAGCAGGTCTCACACACACACACACACACACACACACACACACACACACACACACACACACACACACACAAGCATGTAGGTATTATTCCAGTGTGTGTGTCCACACATGTGGGACACATGGCCATCTGCATGACGATCCAGACTGTTGCCCCTGGCAATGGACTCCCAGAAAAAGGACCAACCACTGGGACAGACTACTGGTTTATAGAAAAGAGAGGCAGAGAGAGAGAGAGCAAGAGAGAGAAAGAAGGAAAGAGAACATTCTCTTCTCTTCTCTTCTCTTCTCTTCTCTTCTCTTCGCGTTTACTCTTTATTCTATTTTATTATATTATATTTGATTTATTTTCTTTCTATTCTATTCTGTTCCAGATCGGGTCGTATTTCGGCAGCGAGTTGTGTTCGATGGACGTAGATGGTGACGGACAGACCGACATCCTCCTGGTGGCAGCACCCATGTTCTACAGCCAGGGCTGGGAGAGGGGGCGGGTCTACATCTACACCGTCACACCGCAGGTAGTCTACATCTACACCGTCACACCGCAGGTAGTCTACATCTACACCGTTACACCGCAGGTAGTCTACATCTACACCGTCACACCGCAGGTAGTCTACATCTACACCGTCACACCGCAGGTAGTCTACATCTACACCGTCACACCGCAGGTAGTCTAGATCTACACCGTCACACCGCAGGTAGTCTAGATCTACACCGTCACACCGCAGGTAGTCTACATCTACACCGTCACACCGCAGGTAGTCTACATCTACACCGGTACACCGCAGGTAGTCTACATCTACACCGTTACACCGCAGGTAGTCTACATCTACACCGTTACACCGCAGGTAGTCTACATCTACACCGTCACACCGCAGGTAGTCTACATCTACACTGGTACACCGCATCTACACCGTCACACTGCAGGTAGTCTCCATGTTCTACAGCCAGGGCTGGGAGAGGGGGCGGGTCTACATCTACACCGTCACACTGCAGGTAGTCTACATCTACACCATCACACTGCAGGTAGTCTACATCTACACCATCACACTGCAGGTAGTCTACATCTACACCGGTACACTGCATCTACACGTCACACTGCAGGTAGTCCACATCTACACCGGTACACCACATCTACACCGTCACACTGCAGGTAGTCTACATCTACACCGTCACACTGCAGGTAGTCTACATCTACACTGTTACACCGCAGGTTGTCTACATCTACACCAGTACACCACAGGTAGTCTACATCTACACCGGTACACTGCAGGTAGTCTACATCTACACCGTCACACTGCAAGTAGTCTACATCTACACTGTTACACCGCAGGTTGTCTACATCTACACCAGTACACCACAGGTAGTCTACATCTACACCGGTACACCACAGGTAGTCTACATCTACACCGTCACACAGCAGGTAGTCTACATCTACACCGGTACACCGCAGGTAGTCTACATCTACACTGTTACACCGCAGGTTGTCTACATCTACACCGGTACACCACAGGTAGTCCACATCTACACCGTTACACCGCAGGTAGTCTACATCTACACCGGTACACCGCATCTACACCGTCACACTGCAGGTAGTCTACATCTACACCGGTACACCGCATCTACACCGTCACACCGCAGGTAGTCTACATCTACACCGTTACACTGCAGGTAGTCTACATCTACACTGTTACATTGCAGGTAGTCTACATCTACACCGTCACACTGCAGGTAGTCTACATCTACACCGTCACACTGCAGGTAGTCTACATCTACACTGTTACACCGCAGGTTGTCTACATCTACACCAGTACACCACAGGTAGTCTACATCTACACCGGTACACTGCAGGTAGTCTACATCTACACCGTCACACTGCAAGTAGTCTACATCTACACTGTTACACCGCAGGTTGTCTACATCTACACCAGTACACCACAGGTAGTCTACATCTACACCGGTACACCACAGGTAGTCTACATCTACACCGTCACACAGCAGGTAGTCTACATCTACACCGGTACACCGCAGGTAGTCTACATCTACACTGTTACACCGCAGGTTGTCTACATCTACACCAGTACACCACAGGTAGTCCACATCTACACCGTTACACCGCAGGTAGTCTACATCTACACCGGTACACCGCATCTACACCGTCACACTGCAGGTAGTCTACATCTACACCGGTACACCGCATCTACACCGTCACACCGCAGGTAGTCTACATCTACACCGTTACACTGCAGGTAGTCTACATCTACACTGTTACATTGCAGGTAGTCTACATCTACACCGTCACACTGCAGGTAGTCTACATCTACACTTTTACATTGAAGGTAGTCTACATCTACACCGTCACACTGCAGAAAGTCTACATCTGCACCGTTACATTGAAGGTAGTCTACATCTACACCGTCACACTGCAGAAAGTCTACATCTGCACCGTTACATTGCAGGTAGTCTACATCTACACCGTTACATAGCAGGTAGTCTACATCTACACCGTCACACAGCAGGTAGTCTACATCTACACCGTTACATAGCAGGTAGTCTACATCTACACCGGTACACCGCATCTACACGTCACACTGCAGGTAGTCTACATCTACACCGTCACACTGCAGGTAGTCTACATCTACACCGTCACACTGCAGGTAGTCTACATCTACACCGTCACACCGCAGGTAGTCTACATCTACACCGTCACACCGCAGGTAGTCTACATCTACACTGGTACACCGCAGGTAGTCTACATCTACACTGGTACACCGCAGGTAGTCTACATCTACACTGGTACACCGCAGGTAGTCTACATCTACACCGTCACACCGCAGGTAGTCTACATCTACACCGTCACACCGCAGGTAGTCTACATCTACACTGGTACACCGCAGGTAGTCTACATCTACACCGTTACACCGCAGGTAGTCTACATCTACACCGTCACAGTGCAGGTAGTCTACACCGTTACACCACATGTGGTCTACAAGTTACACCGCAGGTAGTCTACATCTACACTGTCACACTTCAGGTAGTGAAAGGGGAACCAAACTAAACTGAACTGATCTCTCTCCAGAGTTCATTCGTCCTGCAGGGGGCGCTGGAGGTTTCTGACCGCTCTCAGAACTCGCGGCTGGGTTCTGCGTTGGCCCAGATACCCGACATGAACGGAGACGGGTTCAGGGAGCTGGTGGTGGGAGCGCCGCTGGAGGATGACCACCAGGGGGCGATCTACGTCTTCTATGGCCAGGACAACACCATCCAACACCAATACAGACAGGTAACAGAGAAGAATCAGTTCAATCACCAATCTAACAAATACACAGGAATTAGTTTTGGTGAAGTTTTGAAAAGCAACCTGTAACTATAACAATGAATAATCAAATCAAATTACCAATAATAGCTCATGACTACAACATTAATGCTAACATACACTTGGTAAGGCATTCTCAAGTCCAACAAATATGCAAAACCTAAACCCTGATGGGCAACAGTGCAAAAAAGTTGCCTTAATGCGTTCACATTGCAACGGACTTGGTTGATGTGTCACGTGATTCTGACTGATTGTGGGCGGGGCTATAGGCTCTGTGGGTGGGGCCAGAGGCTCCAGTCTGCAGCTACAAAGTTTTGAACAGGCAAATTATGGACTTTGGTGTTGCCTTTCACAATGTGACGTTGTTTTAACAAGTTAAAGGTCCCATTTGGTGGAAACCAGGATTCCCCTTGTCTCTGTGATTATAAAAAAGTTGGATGTGCTATCTAAACAACAACAAGAAGTATCAAAACGCACGGTCGCCAACTAAATCCACACAATCCATATTAGAAAAGCGAGCCTCTAAACGAGCCGTTTGGACTTCCGTAACTTTGTGGCATCACAAAGGTTCGCTCATTATCATTTTTTAAGAAATAATAGACTAACAAAGTGGTTTTTTCAAAGCGGTCGAGCGGTCGTCATTGTTTATTACCGGAGAGTTTTCCCTACCTGTAGCCGCCGGGCCGCGGCGTCTCACGTTTCACTCTTGAAACGGTTAGCCAATCAGAACAGAGGGTCGTTAGCCTTAAAGACACAGCTCAGAGAGGTGCTGGAAAATGGATTGAGAGTGTTTTTGGTACACAAACAGCTTTGAATGGACCTCAAGACAGAAAATAAAACTTAGAAGTGGAGAATATGGACCTTTAACATAGCTAGCCGGCTAGTGTTACTTAGGTGTAGCATTAGTCAAAAATAAAGTGTGAATGGCTATAATCACTTTGTCCATTTTGCACTTGCCAGGCAGAATTATTATTCCTGAAATGAAATCACATCGGTACGGAAACAAGTTCAGAAATCTGATTGGCTCTTGGCGGCCGATGACAGTGAATGGAGCTGTGGAGACGAGCTTGTTGAGTTTCTCAGCTCTGGAGGAGATGAAGGGACTTCTGGTGACTTGTGGATCGCAACACATAAAAGATTTTTTAGCCCAAGTTTTATGATAGCCTGTTGCTCAGAGAGTTGCCCGTCACATTGCCAAATAAATTGTCTCGTTTACAGTCAGCCAAAGTTTTCTCATAGTTCAGGTTCTGGTTGTTCTGTTCATTTCACACACAGAGCAAGAATCCAACAAATGTAAAATTTCCTCTGATCTGGTTTTATTTTTTCTGAACAGGTAGGTAAAACATTTAGCTGTCCAAGTGTCAGACTCCTGTCCTCATCTTCTGCTCCTGGAGGCTCATGGGAAACAGTTTGGTCTGAAGGCAGGAAGCTGTTTCTATAAGGAAGTGAAGCAGAGGCTTAAATCCAGATCCAACAGGTCTGGTAAAACCAGGCAGCACAACCAAAAATATTGTTTATTCTCTCTCTCTCTCTCTCTCTCTCTCTCTTTGTCTCTCTCTTTCTCTGTCTGTCTCTCTCTCTCTCTCTCTCTCTCTCTCTCTCTCTGTCTCCCTCTCTCTCTCTCCCTCCCTCTCTCTCTCTCTCTCTCCCTCTCTCCCTCTCTCTCTCTCCCTCTCCCTCTCTCCCTCTCTCTCCCTCTCTCTCTCCCTCTCTCTCCCTCCCTCTCTCCAGAGACTGTCTGCAGCCGGTCTGTCTGCAGGTCTTCAGTATTTCGGTCGGAGTCTTCATGGTGTTTTGGACGTCAACGCAGACGGACTGGTCGACCTCGCAGTGGGAGCGCTGGGAGCTGTGGCCATCATCTGGTCAGACAGACACACACACACACACACACATTCATTTGCATTACTATACTTGTGATGATCTTCCATTGATTACATCCATTCCCAAATCCCTAACATCTATCCTAAACGTAATCTAATCTTAACCCAAGTCTAAACCCAAGTCCTAATCCTGAACCAGCTCTTTAAAGAAGTGATTGGCTAAATGTCTTCACTTTGCTGGATTTTCTTCATCATGTCCTTGTGAGGACATTTGTTGCTCATAAGTATCCATGACTTGCAGTGACATCAGTGTTTTGTTGACGCCGCCATATTGACTCCCAAACTGCGTTCCATTCTGACCGCAGACCGGACAACAAGAAAACACCTCAACTGACTGGAAGAACAGGAAAGAGATTTAAAACAGACTGAAGTAACTCTTCTTCTCTTCCTCCAACATGGCCGACAGCGCTCTCTGCAGGGAGACTCCCTGATCTGTTTCATGATCTCTACAGAAGCTGCTGCTGATTCACAACCTGAACCTGAACCTGACCCTGAACCTGAACCTGAACCTGAACCTGAACCGTCTCCTGCTGGAAGCCTTCAGGCTGCAGCAGCACTGATGTGTTTCAGTGTCTCAAACAAGGAAATTATTACTACATTATTATTATTATTATTATTATTACAGCCGACGGCTGAACATGTGACAGGAGGTTGAACTGGTATTCTGGAAGTGAAGTGTGTTATTTAATGAGATGATGCTGGTCGGCACTTTGTCTCACTGTTTGTATTGGGAGTCAACATGGCGGCGTCAACAGAACGGCATGGGTAGAAATGCAAGAACATACCCACACACACATACGCACACACACACACACACACCCCCTACACACACACACACACACACACCCACACACACACCGTCCTGATGACGTCGTGTCTCCTCAGGTCTCGGGGTGTGGTGCGGATTCAGGCCAAGCTGACCTTTGAACCCGAGAAGGTAAACATCTTCAACAGAGACTGTCGGCGGGGGGGGAAGGACGTCACCTGCATGTCCGCCACCGTCTGCCTCCGGCTGGACGCCGCGGCGAGCGCCGCCGCCGACATCGGTAGGTGGGATCTGCGCACTAACACACCACTTCCTCCAGGAATATGATCACAACTGCCCATGAGCAAGGCAGCAAGGCAGCAGGATGCTCCCAGTGTGGAGACCTGGAGCAGAGAACAGATCCTGAGACAGATCCTGAGTCAGATCCTGAGACAGATCCTGAGTCAGATCCTGAATCAGATCCTCAGACAGATCCTGAATCAGATCCTGAATCAGATCCTGAGACAGATCCTGAATCAGATCCTGAGACAGATCCTGAGGCAGATCCTGAATCAGATCCCAAGACAGATCCTGAGACAGATCCTGAGTCAGATCCTGAATCAGATCCTGAGACAGATCCTGAATCAGATCCTGAGACAGATCCTGAGACAGATCCTGAGTCAGATCCTGAGACAGATCCTGAGTCAGATCCTGAATCAGATCCTCAGACAGATCCTGAATCAGATCCTGAATCAGATCCTGAGACAGATCCTGAGACAGATCCTCAGACAGATCCTGAATCAGATCCTGAATCAGATCCTGAGACAGATTCTGAATCAGATCCTGAATCAGATCCTGAGACAGATCCTGAGACAGATCCTGAGTCAGATCCTGAGTCAGATCCTGAGACAGATCCTGAATCAGATCCTGAATCAGATCCTGAATCAGATCCTGAGTCAGATCCTGAGTCAGATCCTGAGACAGATCCTGAGTCAGATCCTGAATCAGATCCTGAATCAGATCCTCAGACAGATCCCGAGACAGATCCCGAATCAGATCCCGAATCAGATCCTGAGACAGATCCTGAATCAGATCCTGAGACAGATCCTGAGGCAGATCCTGAATCAGATCCCAAGACAGATCCTGAGACAGATCCCGAATCAGATCCTGAGACAGATCCTGAATCAGATCCTGAGTCAGATCCTGAATCAGATCCTGAGACAGATCCTGCAGCTCCGTCAAGCTGCCAGGATAAATGAAGGAAAGAGAATCAGATCCTTCAGCCGCCTGACGGCAGCTCGCTGTAGGTGTGTTTGATTTTCCATCCTGTCCTGATCTGCCGGGTGGATCTGTGTGGCGACAGGACAGAGCGTCCAGATGTTTTAACTGTCTGTCTGTGGAAAGTCTTGTCCCGGTCTTTCTCCCGGTCTTTCTCCCGGTCTTTCCCTCGCTGCAGCCTTGCTGTCGTGTCTCTGCGTCTCTCAGACTAATTGGGTTCAGATGTGTGGCTGGGCGGACGGAAAGCTCTAACATGCTAACCTCCCTCCCTCCCTCCCTCCCTCCCTCCCTCCATCCCTCCCTCCCTTCATACCTTCATACCTTCCGCTCTTTCTCTCCATCAACTCCTCATCTTTCCCCATCTGGACTGGATTAGACACAGGAGTTCACACACACACACACACACACACACACAAGCAGAGATGCATCATGCACACGCCACATGGATTCAAACGAAGACAACAGACTGTCTTTGTCTACAGTTTTTAAACTACAAGACAGCAGTTTATTGATTAAATCGGAAGCCTCATCAGATTTTATTTTCTTTACCTTCAGATCATTTGTAAAACTGCTGACGTGTCATTTCTGTTTTAAAGAAGCTGACCTCGGCTCTCTGCAGCCTCATAAATCACAAGCCAACTTCATTTAAACATGAGAATGAGCTCAGTCTCAGTATGAATCACAGCATGACAACCAGCAAATGACATAAGAATCAAACACAACCATGGAATATTATTGGAAAATGGCATCAGCTGTTTGGTTCTTCATGTAGTTTAACTGGACTGAGTTTACAATAAATCAGCTGATTGCTGCCCTCTCTGCCCTTCCATACAGCCGATATCAGTCTGATCAGTTTCATCACAAATCTCCCATCAGCCATCAGTGTCTCCATGATGGAGGAACACTGTATAACTGTGTGTTAGTTAATAAAGTGTAAATCTGTAGAACTGTGTGTTAGTTAATAAAGTGTAAATCTGTACCCAGCAGCTAGAAACAGAGAGCAGCTGAGTCAGCTTGTTGTGATGTGGCTGTAGATCCATTCAGTAACGTTCTCAGTAAAAGTGAATAGAGTCATTCCTGTGTTCCCAGGGTCCGAGGCATGTGGTTCCCAGGCAGAGGAGGTGGTTGGGTTGAGGCACGGGGTCGCTGAGGTCAGGGTTACAGCAAGCTTACGGTCAAGGCTGTCAGAAGCCACGGTTGTGGATGGAGCCAGGCGTGGAGTTGTGATGGCTGGGTGGAACTTAGGACCCTGGGAACATAGATACGCTCCCAAGTGAATAGTGTGATAAGGTGGATTTGGTTACTGTGACACAGTAAACTGTCTTGTCTTTAGCCCTAGTCTCTACTCCAAAACACTCTGAGTTGTAGCTTGAGAAGAGTCAGCTCAGTTAACCTGAACAAACTGTTAGCTAGCTAACTAGCCGGCAAACACACTGATGTTAAAGTGAACACGCTAACGCTAGCCGCTACTAGATACGTTAGCTAGTGTGCTAATCAGATGTGTTAACAACAAGACAGTGATGTTAGCTGACCAGATGCTATGGTTAGCTAGCTAACAAGCTGACATTATCTAAACACTAAATCAATCAGATGGATCAGTGATGAAATGATCAGTTCAGTCAGAAACAGACAGAAATGAACAGAAACAGAGCTGAGGACCTCCAAGATGGCCGCCTCTCTATATGTAGACTGATGATGTTGTCCTGCAGTGAACCAAGTGAATAAAGTGATTCTGACCCCCCCCCCCCCAGGTGTGTGGTACAGTCTGCTGTTGGATGAGAGGCGTTTCCCTCCCAGAGCGATGCTGGATCAGTCTGACAGAGCGATCAGGACTTTCTCTCTGCAGGTCGGAGCTCAGCGCTGCGAACGCCTCGGCTTCTCCGTCCAGGTCAGACAGACCGATCAATAAATACTGGATCAATACTTTCAATCTTTAGGAATTATAATGCAAAGCATAACTAGGAGTTAAAGGAAAAATCCACCCTGAAACACTTAGCTGTTGATGTCGTAGTGATGTAGATCTCATCCCTCCCTCCATTCAGTTGTTTGTTGTATTTTTCTTCTTCGTGGGTATCTGGCCGCCGTCCCATAACCGAAAGGTCAGGGGTTTGATTCCCAGCCAGTTTCCCTCAGCCACGCGCCGCCGAGGTGTCCATGAGCAAGACGCTGAACACAGCCTGTCAATAACACTCACTCACACACACACACACACACACACACACACACACACACACACAGCGTGGCTGACCGTCTCCCTGGTCCCAGCAGGAGACGACAGATTACGGCCGTCCCATAGTGGTCGTCATGGAGACGGGGCTGCAGAACCCAGATGACGGTCCGGTGTTGGACCCGGACCGGCCGAGCCGCTTCAGGACCGAGGTGAGAGCGCTTACATTTACAGAGAACGCCTGAACGCATCGCATCCACGACCTGTAACCTGTTTATATCGAACATGAATCGACCGCAACATCAGAGCGGACTGAGGTGTGTGTCATGTGACTGTGATGTCATGGGTTGTTTGTCACGTGTCACCTCATGTCTCTCTCCACCGTAAAAACAAAATTCATTTTAAAATGATGTCACACCACAATCAGGCGGGGGGTTTAACGGGAAACACGGCGATCGGTACCGATCAATAACCTGATCGACCCCACGGATACATCGTGTGTGTCTGTCAGACTGAACTGACCCTTCTCTCCTGCCGTAGCTTCCCTTCTGGAACGGCTGTGAGCAGGAAGAGAGCTGCGTCCCAGACCTGGTCCTGCAGAGCCACACAGACCTGCTGGAGCTCAGGTGAGGGAGCAGCTCCACCTGTCTGTCTGCTGCAGCCTGTCTGTCTGTCTGTCTGTCTGTCTGTCTGCTGCAACCTGTCTGTCTGTCTGTCTGTCTGTCTGTCTGTCTGCTGCAACCTGTCTGTCTGTCTGTCTGTCTGTCTGCTGCAACCTGTCTGTCTGTCTGTCTGTCTGTCTGTCTGTCTGCTGCAACCTGTCTGTCTGTCTGTCTGTCTGTCTGCTGCAACCTGTCTGTCTGTCTGTCTGTCTGTCTGTCTGTCTGTCTGCTGCAACCTGTCTGTCTGTCCATCTGTCTGTCTGCTGCAGCCTGTCTGTCTGTCTGTCTGCTGCAACCTGTCTGTCTGTCTGCTGCAGCCTGTCTGTCTGTCTGTCTGTCTGTCTGCTGCAACCTGTCTGTCTGTCTGTCTGTCTGCAACCTGTCTGTCTGCTGCAGCCTGTCTGTCTGTCTGTCTGTCTGTCTGTCTGTCTGTCTGCAACCTGTCTGTCTGTCTGTCTGTCTGTCTGTCTGTCTGTCTGTCTGCTGCAACCTGTCTGTCTGTCTGTCTGTCTGTCTGTCTGCTGCAACCTGTCTGTCTGTCTGTCTGTCTGTCTGCTGCAACCTGTCTGTCTGTCTGTCTGTCTGTCTGTCTGCTGCAACCTGTCTGTCTGTCTGTCTGTCTGTCTGTCTGCTGCAACCTGTCTGTCTGTCTGTCTGCTGCAACCTGTCTGTCTGTCTGCAACCTGTCTGTCTGTCTGTCTGTCTGTCTGTCTGCTGCAACCTGTCTGTCTGTCTGTCTGCAACCTGTCTGTCTGTCTGTCTGTCTGTCTGCTGCAACCTGTCTGTCTGTCTGTCTGTCTGCAACCTGTCTGTCTGTCTGTCTGTCTGCAACCTGTCTGTCTGTCTGTCTGTCTGCAACCTGTCTGTCTGTCTGTCTGTCTGTCTGTCTGCAACCTGTCTGTCTGTCTGTCTGTCTCTCTGTCTGCAACCTGTCTGTCTGTCTGTCTGTCTGCAACCTGTCTGTCTGTCTGTCTGTCTGTCTGTCTGCAACCTGTCTGTCTGTCTGCCTGTCTGTCTGTCTGGAGCTCATCTCTCCAGCCTCTCTGTTGGAGACCCAGATAACGTTCCTGTCTCTCTCAGTCAGTTCTGCGGCGGGGCGGCGGCGGCCGGCTGGTCGCTGTGCCGCCGCCGGGGGGCGGAGCTCCACCGGGGGGCGGAGCTCCACCGGGGGGCGGAGCTCCGCGCGGCGTTTGTGGTGGAGTCCGGCCGCAGGAGGATGGTGGTGTTCGCCCGACTGGAGAACCGGGGAGAGAACGCCTACGGAGCCGCCATCCACATCTCCACCTCCTCCAACCTGCTGTTCTCCAGCCTCATCGTCAAGGTGACCTGTCTGTCTGCTGCAACCTGTCTCTCTGCAGCAACCTGTCTGTCTGCTGCAACCTGTCTGTCTGAATCTGTCTGTCTGCTGCAACCTGTCTGTCTGCTGCAACCTGTCTGTCTGCTGCAACCTGTCTGTCTGCTGCAACCCGTCTGTCTGCAGCAATCTGTCTGTCTGCTGCAACCTGTCTGTCTGCTGCTGCAACCTGTCTGTCTGCTGCTGCAACCCGTCTGTCTGCAGCAACCCGTCTGTCTGCTGCAACCTGTCTGTCTGCAGCAATCTGTCTGTCTGCAGCAATCTGTCTGTCTGCTGCAACCTGTCTGTCTGCAGCAATCTGTCTGTCTGCAGCAATCTGTCTGTCTGCTGCAACCCGTCTGTCTGCAGCAACCTGTCTGTCTGCTGCTGCAACCTGTCTGTCTGCTGCAACCTGTCTGTCTGCTGCTGCAACCTGTCTGTCTGCAGCAATCTGTCTGTCTGCAGCAATCTGTCTGTCTGCTGCAACCTGTCTGTCTGCAGCAACCTGTCTGTCTGCTGCAACCTGTCTGTCTGCTGCAACCTGTCTGTCTGCTGCAACCCGTCTGTCTGCAGCAATCTGTCTGTCTGCTGCAACCTGTCTGTCTGCAGCAACCTGTCTGTCTGCTGCAACCTGTCTGTCTGCTGCTGCAACCTGTCTGTCTGCTGCAACCTGTCTGTCTGCTGCAACCTGTCTGTCTGCAGCAATCTGTCTGTCTGCTGCAACCTGTCTGTCTGCAGCAATCTGTCTGTCTGCTGCAACCTGTCTGTCTGCAGCAACCTGTCTGTCTGCTGCAACCCGTCTGTCTGCAGCAACCTGTCTGTCTGCAGCAACCTGTCTTTCTGCTGCAACCTGTCTGTCTGCAGCAACCTGTCTTTCTGCTGCAACCTGTCTGTCTGCAGCAACCTGTCTGTCTGCTGCTGCAACCTGTCTGTCTGCTGCAACCCGTCTGTCTGCAGCAACCCATCTGTCTGCTGCAACCCGTCTGTCTGCTGCAACCCGTCTGTCTGCTGCAACCCGTCTTTCTGCAGTAACCTGTCTGTCTGCTGCAACCTGTCTGTCTGCTGCAATCCGTCTGTCTGCTGCTGCAACCTGTCTGTCTGCAGCAACCCGTCTGTCTGCAGCAACCCGTCTGTCTGCAGCAACCCGTCTGTCTGCTGCAACCCGTCTGTCTGCAGCAACCTGTCTGTCTGCTGCTGCAACCTGTCTGTCTGCTGCAACCTGTCTGTCTGCTGCAACCCGTCTGTCTGCAGCAACCCGTCTGTCTGCTGCAACCCGTCTGTCTGCTGCAATCCGTCTGTCTGCTGCTGCAACCTGTCTGTCTGCTGCAACCTGTCTGTCTGCAGCAACCTGTCTGTCTGCTGCAACCCGTCTGTCTGCAGCAATCTGTCTGTCTGCAGCAATCTGTCTGTCTGCTGCAACCCGTCTGTCTGCAGCAACCTGTCTGTCTGCTGCTGCAACCTGTCTGTCTGCTGCAACCTGTCTGTCTGCTGCTGCAACCTGTCTGTCTGCTGCAACCTGTCTGTCTGCAGCAATCTGTCTGTCTGCAGCAATCTGTCTGTCTGCAGCAATCTGTCTGTCTGCTGCAACCTGTCTGTCTGCAGCAATCTGTCTGCAGCAATCTGTCTGTCTGCTGCAACCCGTCTGTCTGCAGCAACCTGTCTGTCTGCTGCTGCAACCTGTCTGTCTGCTGCAACCTGTCTGTCTGCAGCAATCTGTCTGCAGCAATCTGTCTGTCTGCTGCAACCCGTCTGTCTGCAGCAACCTGTCTGTCTGCTGCTGCAACCTGTCTGTCTGCAGCAACCTGTCTGTCTGCTGCAACCTGTCTGTCTGCTGCAACCTGTCTGTCTGCTGCAACACGTCTGTCTGCAGCAATCTGTCTGTCTGCTGCAACCTGTCTGTCTGCAGCAACCTGTCTGTCTGCTGCAACCTGTCTGTCTGCTGCTGCAACCTGTCTGTCTGCTGCAACCTGTCTGTCTGCTGCAACCTGTCTGTCTGCAGCAATCCGTCTGTCTGCTGCAACCTGTCTGTCTGCAGCAACCTGTCTGTCTGCTGCAACCCGTCTGTCTGCAGCAACCTGTCTGTCTGCAGCAACCTGTCTTTCTGCTGCAACCTGTCTGTCTGCAGCAACCTGTCTTTCTGCTGCAACCTGTCTGTCTGCAGCAACCTGTCTGTCTGCTGCTGCAACCTGTCTGTCTGCTGCAACCCGTCTGTCTGCAGCAACCCATCTGTCTGCTGCAACCCGTCTTTCTGCAGCAACCTGTCTGTCTGCTGCAACCTGTCTGTCTGCTGCAACCTGTCTGTCTGCTGCAATCCGTCTGTCTGCTGCTGCAACCTGTCTGTCTGCAGCAACCCGTCTGTCTGCAGCAACCCGTCTGTCTGCAGCAACCCGTCTGTCTGCTGCAACCCGTCTGTCTGCAGCAACCTGTCTGTCTGCTGTTGCAACCTGTCTGTCTGCTGCAACCCGTCTGTCTGCTGCAACCCGTCTGTCTGCTGCAACCCGTCTGTCTGCTGCAATCCGTCTGTCTGCTGCTGCAACCTGTCTGTCTGCTGCAACCTGTCTGTCTGCAGCAACCCGTCTGTCTGCTGCAACCCGTCTGTCTGCTGCAACCCGTCTGTCTGCTGCAACCCGTCTGTCTGCAGCAACCCGTCTGTCTGCTGCAACCCGTCTGTCTGCAGTAACTCGTCTGTCTGCTGCAACCCGTCTGTCTGCTGCAATCCGTCTGTCTGCTGCTGCAACCTGTCTGTCTGCTGCTGCAACCTGTCTGTCTGCTGCAACCTGTCTCTCTGCAGCAACCCGTCTGTCTGCAGCAACCCGTCTGTCTGCTGCAACCCGTCTGTCTGCTGCAATCCGTCTGTCTGCTGCTGCAACCTGTCTGTCTGCTGCTGCAACCTGTCTGTCTGCTGCAACCTGTCTGTCTGCTGCAACCCGTCTGTCTGCAGCAACCCGTCTGTCTGCAGCAACCCGTCTGTCTGCTGCAACCCGTCTGTCTGCTGCAACCCGTCTGTCTGCAGCAACCCGTCTGTCTGCTGCAACCCGTCTGTCTGCAGCAACCTGTCTGTCTGCTGCAACCCGTCTGTCTGCTGCAACCCGTCTGTCTGCTGCAACCCATCTGTCTGCAGCAACCCGTCTGTCTGCTGCAACCCGTCTGTCTGCTGCAACCCCGTCTGTCTGCTGCAACCCGTCTGTCTGCTGCAACCCGTCTGTCTGTAGCAACCCGTCTGTCTGCTGCAACCTGTCTGTCTGCTGCAGCACAGCTCCATTAAATCCTTAAAGGAATCATCAGCGACATTTTCATTTAAATAACTTCATGATCCAACCTTTATCCAGCTCATAAAGCTTTAAACTGTTAGCATGAGCAGTGATAGCCAGAAGAGAAACTCAAACGTCAGCAAGAAACTCCAAGCTCCGCCCACACTGTTTGATTGACAGGTGATCTGTGGGAGGAGCAGTGCAGAAACACCACAGTGAGGCTGAGGGACAAAGATGGAGACTGAAGAAAAGAGCTTCGTTCAGGTTTAATAACAGCAGCTCTCAGCTTCCTCTTGTTTCCACTCTGCTCTCTCACTAACTAACCAATCACAGCTCAGATCAGAATGACAATCATCAGGTGTAATATCAGATCAGATCAGAGGTTCAGGGAGGAAGACCGGGTTAAAACCTGAATCGGGTGTTGCTCAAGCTGCTTTATCCTCCAGGAAGCTGTGAAGACTTCAATATGATAGAATATGAAAGAATATGAATGTGGTATCTGAATATTCTGCAGAACAAACACGACAGATCTCATGGTGTCCACAGCACATTTTGACAAACATCTACAGCTGATACAATTAGGTTCCTCCCCTTTCCCCACAGGACCAATCAGACATTCAGATTGAGTGCCACTCTGATGACAGACTGGCCAATCAGAGGAGCTGTAACATCAGCGCTCCGTTCATGAGATCCTTGGCCCAGGTAAGTGCTACTGGAATAACAGATTACTACCTATAAACCACTAACATACCACTACTGATAATAGACCAGTCCCATCTATCTACCCACTGAATTTTAATTTCCCAGCTTCCTATCTCCCTTCCTACCTCCTTACCTCCTCACCTACTTTACCTCTCTCCCTCTCTGTCTTTCTACCTATCTACATACACTCATATTTAATTCTTCACTATCTACTGTAGTGTAATAATGCATCTATGGGTAGCAAACTCTCCTTTTTCTCACGATTTCTTCAAACATCACAACAGACACACTGAATGTACAAAATATCCTGAGATCTTCCTGATGTTGAGTTGCAGAATCCACATCTCAGTTGTTTCAAAGCTTAAAAATCCTTCGTCTGTTTCTCTGCATTTAACACAGAAAATCAATAAGGGATAATGACTTTGAACTGGCTTTTATCCTCATCAGTTACTTCATGAAAACAGTAAGTCCCTAATATGTAGTGCATTCAGTGTAGAACAGTATCAGACTTCAGTCCAAACATCTGGAACTGAACACAGCTGTTATACTGTCAGACTAATGATAGTGATTAAACATAGAAGGAATATGCTGCAGATGATGCCCCCCCCCCCCCCCGTAAGCCCACAGGCTGCCTGCAGAGACGCCCGTCTGAAAGTCTTTATTGGCCCAGACTGTTACTGCCGGCTTCCCTTTACAAGACTTCAGGTGGGAAACACATGAAGCAACGCTGGTCTGCTCAGCTCAGACTGGACCTTCAGCATGTCAGGTTCCACATGTTAAGATCATGTGACGACAAACCACATGAAGAATTCATTTCCAGAAAGCTTGAGGATCCAGTCTGTAAAAGTTCTCATTTAATTAAGAGTTATAATGGAGTTTGATATGAGAAAATGTTTCAGGATGTAAAACATCAGCGGTAAACGTCAGGTTTTGGTGTCAGTCCCTCAGAATCAAAGAGCGAGGGCTTCTTTCTAGAGCCGCCATTTTGCACCAAGAGATGTTCAACAATCATACAGGGAGAAATCCATCGTAGAAGAGGAGAGAGACCAGTTTCTCCACCACAGGAGCAGGAGAGAGACCAGAATGCACTGCAGGAGCAGGAGAGAGACCAGAATGCACTGCAGCAGAGAGACAGGCTGGGGTTGAATAACAGGGGCGAGACTCACTTTTCTAGACTGGAAAAACTTTCACTCCACATCACTCTCTCTCTGTGTCTCTCTCTCTCTCTCCATCTACACTTATAACCCACAGCTGAAAAGCAACAAGTCCCCGCCTCTTCTCTGGAGGTTGTTGAAAGGCATTCTGGGAAACGTAGTAACTCACTAACTGCAGTAGAGGCAGACGAGGCAGGTTGAGGGAAAGTGGGTTCAGCAGAGCAGTAAATGACTCTTTGAGGAGACAGACTGATGAGGGATTTTCCTTTAAGTTCTCTACTGTTCTTTAAAAAGTCTGTTAACAGTCAGTTAACTCCTGAGCTGTCAGTCGTGTTCAGAGTCTCTTGTTACAGACGGAGATTCGTCTGTAAACCAAACTGCTCTCTTCCTGTCCAGGTTTCTTTCCGTCTGGAGTTTGAGTTCAGTCGTTCTGTCTTCCTGGATCATGTCCGCGTCGTCATGGAGACCAGCAGGTGAGACGCTGATGTCACACTTATATTTTACTCATTTATCCAAAAAAACAATCCAAGAAAACGATCGTTTTCAGCTCCACATTCACAATCCCACAAGTCCCTCTGTTAGAAACTAGAGAGTTTGGGTGAGGAAGAAGAAATGCCATCGCAGTGCCCATGAGCAAGGCAGGGAACCCCAAACCTCTCACAGTCACCAGAACAGACCGGTTAGACTGGTTAGACTGGTTTGACTGGGCAGCTCCCAGTATGAACACTGTGTGTGTATTGTGTGTTACTGGGTGAATCTGAAGCAGTGGAGCTGGAAAAGAGCGAAGCTTTCCTGGAGAAATAAAGATTCAAAAACTCTAAGCTTTAATATTATTTATTGTTTTGTAATGTTCAGTGTCTGAAAAATGAAATTTTTTGACCGATTTTTTTTTATTAGTTCATTTTGAAAAAGAAAAATCCTTATTAGTCAAAGATTCGTGAATGGGAGGCAAAAGCAGGATGTAGAAGAAACATGCTGACTGAGCTGTGTGTGTGTGTGTGTGTGTGTGTTAACCAGTGAGGGGGAGGAGGGATACCCAGAAGACAACACCAACGACATCTTCCTCCCTCTGAAATACCAAGCCGACCTGCTGTTCACCAGGTGGGCGACGCTGCGGCGCGGCGACGCTGCATGTCTGCAGGCTGCAGGCTGCATGTCTGCATGTCTGCAGGCTGCAGGCTGCAGGCTGCATGTCTGCAGGCTGCATGTCTGCAGGCTGCAGGCTGCAGGCTGCATGTCTGCATGTCTGCAGGCTGCAGGCTGCAGGCTGCATGTCTGCATGTCTGCATGTCTGCATGTCTGCAGGCTGCAGGCTGCATGTCTGCAGGCTGCAGGCTGCATGTCTGCATGTCAGCATGTCTGCATGTCTGTATGTCTGCAGGCTGCATGTCTGCATGTCTGCATGTCTGCAGGCTGCAGGCTGCATGTCTGCAGGCTGCATGTCTGCAGGCTGCATGTCTGCATGTCTGCATGTCTGCAGGCTGAAGGAGAACTAAACTGATATCTGATACGTTTAAAACTGTAAAGCATCTGACTAAATGATTTGGTTTGACAGTTAATGAGTCTGAACCTTCAGTGAATCAGTTTTGTATTTTCTTGTATATTCAGTGTTTCAGTCTGATCCTCTCTATCAGAGACCCAAAACCTCCTCGCTTTGAGATCCGAGCAGACTCCTCCTCTTCCTCTTCCTCCTCCTCTTCCTCCTCCTCCTCCTCCTCCTCCTCCTCGGACCGGCCTGGCAGCAGCGGACTGACCTTCAACCTCACATATTACGTGAGTTACAGAAACAGAATCATCTATTATTGGAAAAATCCTCCCTAAAAACTGTTAAAATCAGCTGTTGATGTTCTTTTCATCTCTGGCTCCGTTCAGTAGTTTGTTGTGTTTTTCTTCTTGGTGGATAACCGGCCAATCGTAGACGAGGTGACGTCACCTCCAGATGTTTCCAGCAGCTCCAGTGGAGTTTGATATGAGAAAATGTTTCAGGATGTAAAACCTCAGCGGTAAACGTCAGGTTTTGGTGTTAGTCCCTCAGAATCAAAGAGCGAGGGCTTCTTTCTAGAGCAGTGGTCTTCAACCGGGGGTCCGCGACCCCTAGGGGTCCGCAGAGGTGCTGCAAGGGGTCCGCCAATTTTCGTCAAAATAATTTGTGAAAAATTTAAAAATGTATTTTAGACAAAAATAATAATATTGAGTAAACTCCAAGTATTAATAGACAATACGATACTTTTGACAAAAACGATTTACAAAATGAATGATTCCCATGCAACCACGGTGCGTGATGCAGAGCCTACACGTGACCAACCACCATTGAAAAAAATTAGCTGGCTTGCTAGCAAGCTAAGTGTTGGCTAAAACACAGTTCGGTGCTAAAATAATTAATAACTAGCCTACTACTAGGTTAATATGTGAAGTAGAATGGATCGCTTTGTAACAGTAACTAGGCCTCGAGCTCGGGATCCTACCGTTACTCCTTCCACCTCGTCCGAGACCACAGGTGATGGGGCTACCCCAGCAGCACCTGCCCCAGCGGCAGAGGGTAAACGCAAAAGAGAGAAGTCCCGAAAATATTCAGAAACCTACTTAAAGTTTGGATTTACCTTCAAAGAAACCGAAGGGATTGAATTGCCGGTGTGTGTTTGTTCGGCGACGCTCTCAAACGAAAGCATGAAGCCATGAAGAAATTTGGAGAGCTTGCTTTGAAAGCCTCATATCAAGTTGCTCTTCGCATTGCTCAATGTAAAAAACCATATACAATTGCAGAAGATTTTATATTGTCCGCGGCCAGTGATATGTGCAAGACAATGTTTGGGAATGATGAATATGTAAATAAACTGAAGACTATCCCGTTGTCAGACACAACGATTGCTCGGCGAATTGGTGAAATGGCATCTGATGTGGGGGTGCAATTAATCGAGAAACTAAAATTGGCGGAGGCGTTTGCATTACAGTTGGATGAATCTGTGGACATGTCCAAAGACGCACAGCTCTTGGCATTTGTGCGTTTTGTTGACCAAAACAAAATGTGTTTTGTAAGAAGCTTCCTGAACGCACAACAAGTTCTGAAATTTTCAAAGTGATTGATTACTTTTTCAGAGAAAATGACATAATCTGGGCAAAATGTGATGCGATTTGTACTGACGGTGCGCGAGCTATGACTGCTCAAAAAAGTGGACTGATTGCACTTGTCAAAAAAGTCGCCCCACAAGTTCTGTGGACTCATTGCATGTTACACAGAGAATCTCTTGCTGCCAAAGAAATGAGTGCTGAATTTGCTGACGTTATGGACACTGTTGTGAAGGCTGTCAGTTTTATTAAGAAGAGTGCCTTGCAAACGCGTCTCTTTGCTTCTCTCTGCGATGCTACGGGAGAGGAACACAACGCGCTCCTTTACCATTCTGAGGTCAGATGGCTTTCTCGTGGATCAGTATCGGCACGCGTGTTCGCGTTACGCACAGCTATCCACGAGTTTTTAGTTGGTCAAAACCATGTGGAGCTGGCTGCGGATTTCAATGACAATGTCTGGGTCACTAAACTGGCATATCTGGCGGACGTTTTCTCAGAGTTGAACAGACTGAACGGTTCTATGCAGGGCCGCAATACACATGCCATTCAGCTGTATGACAAGATGGAAGGCTTTCTGAAGAAAACAAAAAGATGGAGAGAGCGAATCAGGGGAGGTAACATTTCCATGTTTCCGTCAATGGAGGAGTCGGCTGATTCTGCGGCGCTCTCGCCTGACGTGTAACGTGCAATTGTTGGACACTCGGAGGCACTCGAAAGTCAATTTGAAAAATACTTTTCTGAGGCTGAGTCCTGGAGAAGGGACAAGACATGGATACAGGTTCCATTCAAACACAATGCATCGGACGGCTCAAACTCGACAGCCTCTGAGGAAGATCAGCTGATCGACCTATCCACAGACAGTACGCACAAGAATGTGTTTGAGTCAAGGCCTCTCATCCAGTTCTGGATCTATTGCCAGAAAGCCTTCCACCAGCTGACAGCGAAGGCAATGGTGAGCCGTTTGCCTTTTGCAACAACTTCTCTTTGTGAAAGTGGATTCTCCTCCCTCACCTACCTGAAGAGTAAATACCGTTCAAGACTGCAGCCTGAGGATGATATGATGCTCTGCCTGACGACCTCCATCTCCCCCAGAATAGACCAGCTGTGTGCCGCTCACCAGGTCAGTCATCTCACTGAGGTAGGCCTGTGTGTCATCCTGAAGCTAAAGTTAAGCTAAATGTTTCATTGTAAAAAAAAAAAAAGTATAAGCCTCAATCTATAATAATCATAATAATAATAATAATCATCATCATCATCATCATCATCATCAATGATAATTATGTATAAATGTTTTAGCAACCGTAAGCATAATAACTGTATAAGCCTCAATCTATAATAATCATAATAATAATAATAATAATCATCATCAATAATAATTATGTATAAACGAGATACAACGATAATAACTGAGTATATAAATAGGTTAATAAGGGATTATAAATATGCTATTATAGGCCAGGTTTAAAATGCAACACAGTTTTTTTTTTCAATGTAGGGGGTCCCTGCTCTGTTTCTCTATCGACCGAGGGGTCCTTGGGCTGAAAAAGGTTGAAGACCCTGTTCTAGAGCCGCCATGTTGCACCAAGAGACGTTCAACAATCGTACAGAGAGAAATCCATCGTAGAAGAGGAGAGAGACCAGTTTCTCCACCACAGGAGCGGGAGAGAGACCAGAATGCACTGCAGCAGCAGAAGAGAGACCAGAATGCACTGCAGCAGCAGAAGAGAGACCAGAATGCAATGCAGCAGCAGAAGAGAGACCAGAATGCAATGCAGCCACGGCGTCCATCTTTGTGGATCTGCTGTCAGTAGCGAGTGAAATACATCGT